>NC_091472.1:231397694-231670194 GCF_036971445.1 Narcine bancroftii
ACCTAGGTTTGATCTGTCTGTAAGGAGCTTGCATGTCTCTCTGCTTCTCCCAGGTGCTCAGGCTTCCTCCCACGTCTTAACGACATGCTGCAAAGTGAATTGTCTGCTGGAGGTGACTCCCAGTGGAAGAAAGTGACAAAAGAGTCTTGATGGGAATGGAACGTTGTGTGGCAGTGACAATGGAGTGGAATAAAATGGAATAAAAAGCTGGAAACATTCAGGAGATCAGGCAGCATCCATGGGGAGAGTTGTTCTGCCAGGAATTCCATCCTCCCACCCCCCAGGTGAAATGGTTTCCTTTCACATCCCAAAGACTTGTGGGGTCGGCAGGATAATTGGCCACTGTATGCAGGTGAGGGGTGAACCTGGGTGGAGTTGATGGGAATGTGGGCAAATAAAATGGGATAAGTGTGCATGGGCCATTGATGGTCAGCATAGACTCATTGGGCCAACCGGCCTGGTACCACACCTTATCAATCCATGGCTCTGTAGCCATGTGGAAGTTCTTCATGATCACAGTGAGCCTGGACATCAAAGATCACAATTCTTGAATCCGCCACTGTTCTGCATGGGTTACTGATGCTGAGACCTGGAGGCTTCTTCCACTCCAGGCCCTTGGTAGGAGTTAAGTCATGCACTCGGTGCCAAGCTGTCCCTCATGGCCCCTTTATGGCCTGTGTTCCTGCTGGCTTTTTGGAACCAGAAATGAGATGAGATGGGAACATTTCAAATGTGAAGACAACATTTGCATTGCCAAGCAAGGCTGCCGTTGGCCTGGCAGTGGATTAACTTCCAAAGTGTAGCACATTGCCTCCCTGCTGAGCTGTCTACCTTCTTCTTCAAACATCCAACATTCAAGCAATTGATGGAGGATAGAAAGACAGAAAGGACTTCAGATAAATGTTGGAGCAACTCAGTGGGTGAGGAAGAGGGATAGTCGGCTCACGACCCTGCATCAAGACCTGCACCAGTAGACTGGGGAGAAGAGCTGTTTCCATGCCATTTGACATTATCATAGAGTCAGTTAACATGGAAACAGGCCCTTCAAGGCAACTTGCCTTCATCTACCCTCTAAATATATCTCTAAACCTACCCTATCCATGTATCAGTTCAATATTTTCTTCACCACTAGTACCTGCCTCAACTACCTCCTCTGGCAGCCCATTCCATACAACCTTCACCCTCTGTTAAAAAGAAAGTTACCCATCAGGTCCTTGTAAAATCTCTCCCCCTTCCCTCAACTTAAACCTATGTTCTCTGGTTGTTATGCCCCTGCTCTGGGCAAAAGACTCTCTCAGTTCACCTGATCTATTCCTCTCATGATGTTGTACACCTCTGTGAGATCACCCCTCATCCTCCTGTACTCAAGGAATAAAAGCCTAGTCTGCACAACCTCTTCCGACAGCTCAGGCCCCCGAGTCCTGGCAACATCTTTGTAAATCTTCTCTCCACCCTTTTCAGCTTGACACCATCCTTCCTGGAGTCTGGTAACCAAAAGTGAAAGCAATACTCCAAATGGGCAGGCATCAGATTCCTTGCTTCACCTGCGTTGGAGGAAACAACTTTTGACTCTTTATCAGGCCAACTCCTCATCGCCCTCTCCTCAAAACCAATTTCTCCGGTTTCAGAGGTGGAGCAGAAGATGCCAAGTGCACAGGGTTGTGGAGCGGGGAGCAACAGGGAAAATCTGAGAGGAAATTGTTCAAAAGGGAAGTTCACAGATGCCATGCTGAGGGGTGATGGCTCTGTAACAGTGTTGCGCTAACTGTACACTAACCATGCCACCCTTCAAGGATATGGGCCAAATGTGGGTAAATGGGACCAGCCCAGAATGTCAAAATTAGGATTCCTTGTCACTGACACAATATTTCAGATTTATTTACAACATACTAGATGCTGATTTCGGCCATTGAAACCCGTGCCGCCCAATTGAATCCAATTAACCTACTAACCGCATACATTTTTGGAGGCTGGGAGGAAACCAGAGCACTTGGAGCTAACCCACTAAAGACACGAGGAGAATGTGCATACTCCTTATAGAGAGCACCAGATTCAAACCCAGCTGCAAAAGCTTTGTGCTAACTGTGGTGCCCAGTTGGTTGAGGAAGCAACATACTTGGTATGAGAAGAGAAACAAAAGGGCCATTCCAAATGTTGCACATCCCTTCTACACTGTGATTTAAACATCTCCATTAACATTAACTCAACACTCTCCCAGTGGATTGCTACATTTGAGTAAAAGCGTGTGTTTTCTGTGAATTGTTTTGACTATACTATTTAATGATTTAAGTTAATTTCCCTTGGCTCCACTCATCCAACATTAAAGTAACATTCCCAGTTCTCACTATCTCGAGTAGTTCACCAGGCACACTTTAATCAGGAACGGATTGGCCAACTTGATCCTGTTTGACCAGCGGATAAGATCAGGTTTGTCTCCTGCGCATTCCACCTTCTGACACTCCTCCCAAAACCCCTTGGTTCATCCATCCGAAAATCTGGAAGATTAAGAGTGAGCCCAAAGCAACTCATTCATCATCATCCTGAATGGCAGGCTGGACTCATGGGGCCGCGTGACTCCTACCTTCTTATGGTTCAACATAGGACATCTGCAGGTGCTGAGGTTGAGAGCAATACACAAATGTGCTGGATAAACTCAGCAGGTCACACAGCATCCATATGAAGTGAAGGGTGACCAATGTTTCAGGCCTGGGCCCTTCATCAAGAATAAGAAAGAAAGCAGGCAGGAGCCTGAATAAAAAGGTGAGGGTGGGGGGGAGGAGAGGAGAGGAGAGAGGAGCCCAGGATAATAGATAGGAGGTCACATGTGGACACAGGTGGGAGGAACAATACAGCGAGGTCTTATGTTCTTCTATTCTAAGAGAAGGTATGGCTCAGGCCCGAAACATTGAGTCCCTTTTATTGCATGACCTGCTGAGTTTCTAGAGCACTTTTGGGTGCTGCAGAAGATGCACCCCTTACAGCTCCATGTGTTATGATTATTTCATGATTATTTCCATGCTTTATTTTATTTCACTTTTCCAACAATGATTTTGAAGAATTTTTCGGTTCCACATTCTCAGTTCATCCCTTCCCTCTAATTGCAACTTCTCCAAATGGATCAGCCGTGATTAACAGGGCTTCCTCACCCTCTCTCAGGCACTAACTCTTGAGTCATTTGGAACCTCCTTATCCTATCACAGACGATCAGATATCAGAAAGCAGCACAGCACAGTACAGGCGCTTTGGCCCATAATTTTGTGCCTTCCAATATAAACCTTCCCCACAATAAATCTAACTCTTCCTTCCCTCACACTCCATATTCTCCTGTTTATATTTTTTGCATCCATGTGCAGATCTCAGAGTCTTTTGATTGCTGTGTTCTATCAGCTTCCACTGCCACCCATGGCAATGCATTCCAGACACCCTCCACTCTTGGTATAAAAAATATCATTTGACATTTCCCCTGAACTTTCCTCCACTCATCTTAAACAGATATCCACTGGTAGTGGCCATTGCTGCCCTGGGTAAAGGGTGCTGACCTTTAACCTGTGCGTGTTCACATGCATTTTGCAGCCAGTGCACAAAGGGAGTTAATGTGCGCACAAAAGGTTGGTTACCTGAAATAATGTAGTTCAAAGTATAGAACGAAATCTTAACTAAAAACTGTGTAGAATGCAATCATACTTATATCATGTTAAAACATGCCAATACAATTTTATTCGCCATGAGAGATAGGCTGTGCCAAAATGGTCTTGAAACAATTTCAAGTTTACTTTTTCACAAGTGTTCAGTGCACACGTACATTTGTCACCTGAAAAGAATTTGCACAACCTAAGATTTTTGCACACACTAACGACTAAAAATTAGAAGGAACATTGGAGCTGACTGTTC
The DNA here is from genome assembly GCF_036971445.1 of Narcine bancroftii. Classification (NCBI taxonomy): domain Eukaryota; kingdom Metazoa; phylum Chordata; class Chondrichthyes; order Torpediniformes; family Narcinidae; genus Narcine; species Narcine bancroftii. Next base: position 231,401,586 of record NC_091472.1, read on the forward strand.
ACTCTATCTATGGCCCTCATAATCATACATCTTGCCATTAAATCACCTCTCACCCTCAGTCACCTTTAAATAGAAAGTCCTCGCTTACTCAACTTTTCCTCATAAGACATGTTCTCTAATCCAGGCAGCATCCTGATAAATCTCCTCTGCAATGCAAAAAGATCAAATTAAATTTTTTAAATGTAAAATTTTAGTTTAAAAAAATAATATTTACATCATGGTCAAGTTGATTCTGGCCATTTAAACCTGTGCCACTTAATCTACAACCCTGTACGTTGTGGAAGAAAACCAGAGGGCCCAGGGAAAACCCACGTAGACATGGAGGGAATGTACAAACTCCTTACAGACAGCACTGGATTCGAACCCAGGTCACTGGTGCTGCAATAGGTTTGCACTAACCGTTGCACAGCCAAAGTTCCTTGAAGCTCAGCCCCTTGGCCACGCTTTCATTCAGCTCCTTTCACACATCTTAAGAGTAAAATTTCTGTTTAATGGTGCTCTTCATCATGTTGTGGTCACTGCCGCTGTAATGTTTTGCTAACAATGCTGGAGAAACTCAGCAGGTCTCGTAACATCCCTAGGAAATAAAAGCCAGTCAACGTTTTGTCTCACCCCCTCTCTCTCTTGTAAATCTCCCCTGCATCATCTCTGCAGCTTTCACATCCTTCCTATAATGAGGTGACCAAAACTGAACACATGTCACCTAACCAGAGTTTTATAGACCTGCAAAATTACTTTGCGGTTCTTGAACTTTATCCCTTGACTAAATAAGGCCAGCACACCATAGGCCTCCTTAACCACCCTATCACCTACGGACTTGGACCCCAATCTGCTCTTCACCTCCCCCCGACTCTGCAATTGAATTTCAGCCTTAGTCCCAGGCTTTCAAGGAAGTTTTTGATGTATCTTCTAGATATCTCACAGGATATCCAGATATAATTTGTTGGGTTGGTCTATCTCTCAAGTGTTTCATACACATTTGGGCAAGGATATCTGTTGATCTCACAGAAGACATATAATGTTAACATTGCTGACAAATTTGGAAGGCTTCAAATTGCCTTTAAATATTTCTTGGAGTTTTTTTTTCTGCTCAACTAAGAGAAAACAGCTGCTGGCAATTTGGAAACCAGCAATACTAACACATCTGTACTGTTGGAAATGGACCTCCCAGTGAGAATAAATACGGCTGGTGTAACCTCACAAAACTAGAGCACCTAAAGGGCTTGGATGATGTCATTTACTGGAAGAATTAGCTCTGTAAGTTAACACCTTCTAAAGCATTGCTTAACTTTTACCAGTTTAGAATGACCTGTTCTCACAAAATGATGATCCAGATTGGTTTGTTACCTTTTTATTTCCATGGCAAGAAAAATGCCAAAGAAAGAATTAAACATAGGACAGATAACTAGCTTTTAAGGGGGTGGGGGGAAAATACTTTTATTTATCCACAGCATGTGGCAGGGCCACAGTCACCATTGATGTTCACCACTTACTCCCCAAGAAGTGAGGGACTAACTGCATTGATAGGTTTTGAGTCACCAAAGGATGATAGATTTCCTTTCCTGTGGGCAATTGGATCTGATGATTGGATGGTAGTTTCATTGACCTTGCTACTAAGAACATCTTTTGTTTTCAATGACATATATATTTATGTCTAATTTTTTTTTAAAAATTAAAAATTAAAAGTAGGTATTAGGTTTAAGAAAAAAATGGAGAGATGCATGGATAGGATGGGTTGAGAGGGATATGGTCCAAATGTAGGCATGTGGGATTAGTGTGGGTGGGACATCTTGGTTGGCATGGGCAAGTTGGGCTGAGGCCCTGTTTCCACTCTGTCTCGATAATTCACACTGCACATCAAAGGAGGCAAATAGCAGAGAAAATAGAGTGGGAGAGATACAGGGAGGTAAAGAGGAAGGCAAATGAGGCTCAGGCCCATCTGTTCACCCACAGAGGTGCTCAGCAAGGCCATCACACAATCTGCAACAAAGATCTGGCCCCAGGTGAGGTGAAATCAGCACATTGCATCCCAGGTAAAGACTGTCTTTATCACCAGCCTCTGCTAACTGGGCAATTGTCTCCCAGAATCACTGTTCACATTGACACCTTGAGCAAACCTCCACATGCCCAAGGCTTTGCTTGGATCAAGTTTGCTCTAGTAGGATATGACTCCAAGAGGTTGTTGGCCAGGAAACATTGCTCTGCATGACAATACATTCCTGTGTAAAAATAAGACTTATCTGATTCAGTCTGGTACACTACTCCTGACCACAAGAGGATAATCAATTTCTCAGACCAACCCAAGACTAATTGGCTGTGCTTTTAAAGAGATTTGATTGAAAGTTCTTGGGATATGTCAGGCAAACCATTTGGCTGCTTCAGTTACCATAGAAACTCACATTGAAATTCATCGCAAAAAGACAGTCAGCAATGAGGGAAGATTTTTTTCATGTTGCAGGGAAAATGTCCCACAGATCAAGTCCCTCTTTTACCCACCTGCCTCACATACACACATGAGGAGGGCAAGGCTACTGGCCCCTATTTTGACAGCATTTTACAGGAGGACAATCATTTTGTGGGACGGTAGTTGCAAAGTATCAGACAAGAAGTCAATGCAGAGGATCATTAAAACAGCCGAGAAGATCACTGGGATCTCTCTTTCCTCTATTGATGTCATTCACTGCGATAATTGCTTAAATAGGGCTCAAATAATTATTGGGGACTCTTTCCATCCATCACACAGTATTTTTTACCATTAAGGAGGTTCAGGAGCATTAAAATCAGGACTGCCAGGTTGGGAAATAGCTTCCTCCCACAGGCAATGAGATTAATGAATGATAGATATCCTGTAACCAAGTAAACAATCCCAAAATATTTAGATATATTTATTTTAAATTATATCTTTATGTAAATATGTGATTATTATGTGCTGTGTATAGTGTGCGTACGTGTGTGCCCTGTGGTCCATAGAAACACTGTTTTGTCTGTCAGATAATAATAAACATGAGAACATCTGCTTTAGCAAAGATTCTAGTCATGGTGGATTCTCAGAGCTGGTTTATTCTCAACCATAGAACTGTAGTACACTACTACACAGAAACAGGCCCTTTGGCCCATCTAGTCAGTGCCAAATTATTATTCTGCCTAGAGCCATTGATCTGCACCCAGACCATAGTCCCCCCCCATACCCTTACCATCCATGTACTTGTCCAAATTGTTCTTAACTATCAAACTTGACCCCACATTCACCATTTCAGCACATTCCACACTCCCACCATTCTTTGCCTGAAGAAGTTCCCTCAATGTTCGCTTTAAACATCTCACCTTTCATCCTTAACCTATGCCCTCTAGTTCTTGTCTCACCTACCCTCAGTGGAAAAAGCCTGCTTCCATTTACTCCATCTACACCCCTCAAAATGTGACATACCTCTATCAAATCTCCCCGAATTCATTAATGCTTCAGTGAAATAAAGTCCTGACCTGTTTAACCATTCCCTGTAACTCTGTTCCTCAAGACAGAGCAACATCCCTGTAAATTTCCTCTGCACTCTTTCATTCTTGAAGATTAAAACATTTTAGTTTAATAGTAACCAAAATGCACAATTTTAAAATCAAAGAAGACTGAGGTGGGCAAGGCAACCATCCTGTCAACTTTCTATGGTAGCTCTATCAGGACTGTCCTGGCCAGCTGCATCACGGTGTGGTACACTTGTTGTAGAGCATTGGATTGATGGTCAATCCACAGGACCATAGGTGCAGCAGAAAGGATCATTGGGATCTCCCTCCCCCCACCCATCAACATGATCTATGGGGATCATTATCTGAAGATGGCTCACCAAATCAATGAGGATCCCTTCCACCCCACACACTTTCATCTTTCAGCTACTGCAATCAGGAAAGAGACACAGGAGTATCAGAGACAGAACCACCAGAATGAGAAACAGTGAGACTGCTGCACGATTGAATGAATTGCTCACACAAACTCTGTGAGACCCTTATTTATTAATTTATATGTATATATGTATTGTTTGTCTGCATGTGTATTATATCTGGTTGTGTGTTTGCATGTTGTTGTACCGAGGACCGGAGAATGCGTTTCGTCGGGTTGTACTTGTACAATCAGATGCTGATAAACTTGAACTTGAAAGTATATTAATTCTGTGCTGAAACATGACCAAAGCATTCCCTTCAAAAAAATGCATCAGAACTTGGCTGGACAGGGAGTGTGGAGACTTTCTCTCTTCCATGGGGAGAAAGGTCAAGAAATCTCATTTATTTGGAGATCACTAGCTGAGATTATGTTGCAATAAAGTTCAGCAAATCACTCTGCAGCGGGTGCAGATTAGAGCAAGGTCCCTGTTGAGTGAATAAAGTATGGATTGATATTGAATGACTCCTTCAAAGAATTAGCAGGGGCACAGCATTCCCAACCTTGTCATTAACTTTTACTGCCATTACCTGATATGATGAAAGAGGCAAAAATGTTTGTTCTTGTTCCCACTGAAAAATGGCACCAGAGGGAAGATTAAAGAAATTCCTACAGAACCTCAGGTGGTTATTAGTTCAATATAATATTACTATTTACTCCCTCTCATTTGTGCAAGCTGATGTAACCAGGACTGAATGAGCAGATCTGATACAGACTATTTGCAATAGGACATCATGATTAGCACAGCGATTAATGTAACACTATTAGAGCATTCTAATCCTGCGCTGTCTTTAAGGAGCTTGTACGTTCTCCTCGTCTCTGTGTTGGTTTCCTCCAGGTGCTCCGGTTTCCTCCCACCTTTCAAAATGTACAGCATTGTAGGTTAATTGAGGTATTTGGCTGGCACGGGTTCATGGGCCAAAAGGGGGCTGTTGCTGTGCTGTAAGTCTAAATTTATAATTTAAATTAAAAATTTTCGTCCCTGCCACACGATTATTATTTGAACCTGACATACCTGGAATGAAGGCAGTATTACCTTCTCAGAAGAAGGAGGCAGTAGATAATGGGAGAGCTTCCTAGTCACAAAATAAGGATAAGGGGTAAGTGGCCACAGGATAAAGTGGTAAGTGGTTTCAGGCTAAAGGGTAAGGGGTCACAGGAAAAGTGGTAAGTGGGCACAGGTTACGGATAAGGGGTGAGCTATTCTGGACTTAAGATGAGGAGAAGCATCTTTACTTAGAGAGTTGGAACTGCCTGTCACAGAATGTTATTCAGGTCAGTTTGTTAGATATATTCAAAAGAAAGTTGGACAAGGCCCTCATGGCTAAAGAGATCAAGGGGTATGGAGAGAAAACAGGAATAGAGAATTGAGGTTATGGGATCAGCCATGATGGTGTTGAATGGTGGTGCAGGCTTGAAGGGTTGGCTGGCCTACTCTTGCACCTACTTGCAAGATATGTGGGTGAGGGTTGAGTTGATGGTGGTGGAAAGGAAGCCACATTATTTTGAACAAGGAGGACATCTCGGATGATCTGGCATGGAAGACCTTGTCCTGGAAGAAGACATGACGGAGACTGAGGAATTGCGAGAAAATTCCATTAGATCCTGTTTGAATAAGAGTTATTCTAATAGATGTACATAGGCAGAATGTGGAGCTAAGATAGAGATGAAGCATGGTAACAGGCCCTTCCGACCCATGAGCCCACACTGCCCAAATTCACCCATGCAGCCATTTAACCTTCCAACCCTGTACATTTTGGAACATGGTAGGAAACTGGAGCAAACCTCTGCAGATATGGAGAGAACTTACAATCTGCTTATAGAGAGTGGCAGATATGATGCCGTGTTGCCTGCACTGTAATATTTTGCTAAACATTGCACTAACCATGTCACCCATCTCTTGCCTTCTGCAGCTGCATAAGTATGGAAAACACTAACTGCGTAAAAACAAAATAGTAAATGTGTCAGAGGTCGAGTGGGAATGTGGAGCAAACAGTTCTCTCCATTAGAATTGGAAATGAAACATGAAAGCCTGAAGACGCTTTGATTGTAGTAAAAGCAAGAATGCTGGAGGAACTCAGCAGGTCTCGCAGCATTCATAGGAGGTAAAGATATAATCTGGCCCAAAATTTTGGTTATTTATCTTTATCTCTTTCAAAGCTGGACATATTTTAAATGAAGCCTTTCACCAGTCCTGCCTGCAGTTCTACATTCTGACAATGGTTGAATGGAGAAGGGGTTCTGAAGAGGATATCAGTCCTTCAATCTCCTCCCAACTAATATTCACAGGTATTGGACCTTTCACAATGTAACTCAAGGCTCGCATTCTGTTCCTTCCCCTCAATCTCTTGCTGCTCATCGCTGCAGTGTTGGAACTGGGCAAAAGAACACAAAACGCGATTGGGGTGTAGTACCTCCTGTGAGGGAAATGCAATTAATTGGTTGACCATATAGCTTGGTGTGTCATGTTGGTTGTTAAGGTAACAGGCTGTTAGATGGATATTTCTGCAGTGTGCTGTAAGTAGTAAAAATTGGCTTCAGGCTAAACCAGTTTTGAAACTCAGCTCCATCTGTCCAATCCTGTTAAGATGCAGTTGCCCAGATGAGACAAACAGAATTTGTGGCTGCTGTTCGCTTTCAAACCGTGTACTAGCAACACAATCTAATTAGTCTGAGGAACAGGAATGGAAACAGCAAATTGTGTCAAGTTCAAGATGATTATCATCTGACTGTACATATACAGCGCTTCTCTGGACCTCAGTACATACACATACTCACACAATACACAACACATAATAATCACATAAATACAAAAAGATATAATTTATAATAAATATATCTAAATATTTTAGAATAATTTAGTCAGTTACAGGATATGGTTCATCAATCTCACAGTCAGCAGGAAGAACCAATTTCCCAGCCTGGCAGTCCTGATTTTAATGCTCCTATACTGTCCCTCCTTCTTGATGGCAGTGGGTCAAAGATACTGTGTGCTGAATGGAAAAGGTCCTCAATAGTTCTTCAAGGTCTATTTTAATAATGCTGGCAGTGAATTTCATCAATAGAGGAAAGGGAGACCCCAGTGATTTTCTTGGCCATTTTGATGACCCTCTGCATTGACTTCCACTCCAATGCTTTATAATTACTGAACACACAGAGATGAAGCCACACAGGACCCTCTCAATTGTGCTCCTGTAAATTGCTGTCAAGATAGGGGTCAGTAGCCTTGACTACCTCAACCTCCTTAGGAAGTGTAGACACTGCTGCACCTTCCTGACTGGTGACGAGGTGTTGTGGGTCATCCAGCACACCAAGGAACTTTATGCTGCCACTCTCTCCACAATGGAGCCATTGATGTGTTAAGGAGAATGGTCGACCTATCACAATAATTGGCAGTGAATGTAGGTTCAAATAGCAAAAAATTGATAAAATAGGTAAAGGAAATCAAAGAGATCTTGCTTACAGTGGAAGTATGTGATATAGGTAAATAATGCCTATATTGAAAGGACAGAGGCATTGGATGGAGAGAGAAGGGAAGGTTCCTTTCAGTGTATTGAAGGAGGAATTCTCGTTTCTCTAAGAGTGGTATTTTAGTCAGTATAATTTTGAATTTCACGGCAGGATGTTTGGAATGGAGTCTCAAGCATGTGATAGTATTTGGCACTACAGCATATTTTATTAGTGTCGCGCTATTGATCAACCACATTAGACTGAGAGTTGTGATTAATAGGCTTTAATCACCTTAAGACATCAGCACATCTCACATGTTGCTGGCCCGGTTCCAAGCCAGGTTCTGAGGGAGGAGTTTGGGTGTAACAATCTTTATAGGGATTTCCAGGAGGGAGAAGTCACAGGTTCAGAGGACAGGCCAGCTCATACAATACATTGCACCACAATTAGGATGAAAATTCTGAACATTGAGTTAGAATGAAATGTTTATGGATCACATTGAAGCTAGTAATATCTTCATCTTCCTGTTACTGAGGGGGCAGGGAGAAGGGAGACTGTGGATCTATATGCTTACACATCAGGGTAGAGCATAGATGGGATGTGAACCCCTATCTAATATCACGATTCAGCAAGTTACTCATATTTTCACTTTTACTACATCATATATCTTTTGAAATATTATTTTCTCTTAGTCAGAATGTAAGTAAATTCTTACAGCAAGCACCATGCAGATTTTTCACCATCTCACATCTCATCACATTGAATAAAAGAAAAACCTTCTTTAGTGAAGGTTTTTGCCACATATCACAAACAATAATCAGTTAACATGGAATGATTTGTTATTAACACGGGCCTTACAGCAACTTGATCAGACGCCATCCCTTTACATTTGAGTTCCATGTGTGCTCCATATGATTTAACCAGAAGACTTATTGGGTTTGGCCACAAGATCAGAGCAGGGAACCAGGATATGAGATGCAGCATTGTTTTTTGAATATTTGATGGCGTTTATCAATGACACCGCCTATCATTTTTAATCTATTCAAACAATTAGAGGATGAAAGAACTCAACAGGTCAGGTAGCATCCATGGTCAATTTTAGGTCAGGACCATTTATTGAGATCATTAATCCTGTGTTTGGTCATTTAAGTAAAGTTTAATTTCAGAGAACAAGTAGAAGAGGTGGGCTGTAAGTTTTATCTCAAGGTATGTTAATGTGAGAAGATGCTTGTCTCGTTCACCCTGAGAATGTGAGGGCAGGCTGTATTCTTGAGTGCTTACTCTCCTTGTAATATCAGAACTTCTCCCTGGCATGAGAGAGTTTGGTGAGACATCTCCAGCTGCTGGCTCAGGAATGACAACAGAGGTCAGGCAAGGAATCTTATTTGAAGAGGAACTTGAAGATCAAAATGTTGCCACAGTACTGATAAACCCACAGATGCTGCAAAAGTCTCGGTGCGGGACTGTGCTGTCCCACATGGATGGTGCACATTGAGGGCACTACTCATCCGAGTAGAGATGGAAGGACCTTGTCTATTGGAGTTCAGAAGAATGTAGAGAAGCATTTCAAACGTTGAAAGGCCTGGACAGAATAGATGTGGCAAACTTGTTTCTCATGGTAGAAGAGTCTTGGACAAGAGGCCACAACTTCAGGATTGATGGGTGCCCATTTAGCGAGAGAGTGGTGAACCTCTGGAATTTGCTGCCATGAGCAGCTGTAGAGGCCAGGTCGTTGGGTGTATTTAATGTAGTATCTGAATAGTCAGGGGGGGGGGTCAGAGGTTATGGGACGAAGGCAAGGGAGTAAAGCTAAATGGCAGCATGGATTAGCTCATGACGGAATGGCAGAGTGTACACAAAGGGCCGAATGGCCTACTTCTGCTCCTATATTTTATGGTCTTATGGAAAGGGAACTGTCAACATTTCAGGTTGAGCTCCTTTATTGTGACTTACCTCACACCCCAGCACCTAGGGAAAAGGACCCAGTCCAGGACGATTTTGGGTAAAATGGTCAAGCCAGCTCAGGATATGGAGAGAGAGCGAGATCATGGCACTATGATGCTGGCCAGGTTCCAAGCCAGGTCTCAAAGGGCTAAATGCTCCAGTTTAGGATAGCTCAGTTGGTATAGCAGTTAGCACAACACCTTGACAGTGCCAGTGATCGGACTGACCAGGGTTTGAATCCCGCACTGTCTTTAAGGAGTTTATTCGTTTCTCTGGAAGCTCCAGTTTCCTTACACTGTCCAAAACGTACCAGGGGTGTAGATTAATAGGGTGTAAATTGGGCAGCATGGACTAGTAGGCTGAAATGGCCTGTAACCGTGCTGTATGTCTAAACGTTTAAAAAATAAATATTTAAATAAAAACACTGCTTCTGTGGTGATATAGCAGCAATTGGAAGGACCACTCAAGGATTGGGAACCATGGGTAATACGTCTCGATGAAAGATCTGACCCCAGAACATTGATCATTCATTTTCTCCCACAGATCCTGCTCAACCCGTTGAGTTTCTCCAGCAGATTGGTGTTTGCTCCAGATTCCCTCATCTGCAGTCTCCTGTGTATCATGAAGGATCATATTCTTGGCTTCAATGTGTTTGAGAAAGAAAGTGAAGAGATGAGGGAAACACATGGCCGTATCAATAAACATCATAGCACTGGAAATGGGCAATATAATTGAGCAGTTTTCTTGTCTTTGGTTAGAACTAAAGAATGAGAGAGGAACTGTTACTTTATGCATGTTTAGCAAGTAGTGGGGAAGGGGACATAAGAGTCGCAGATGACCTTTTTCTACCTTAGAATATAGAGCATAACTGCACAGTACAAACCTTCACCTTGTTGTGCCGACCTATGGGAACCTGATTCACCACAATCAAATCTTCCCCAACCTCACAGCCATAACCCTCTATTTTCCTTACATCTGTGTCTCTTAAGAGTCTTTTGAACATCTCTATTGAACCATCCTCTACCACCACCCCTGTCAACGCATTCCCACCATTCTGTGTTTAAAAAAAAAACATATCTCCAACCCTCCTCCCCTCACTTTAAACAGATACCCTCTGGTATTTGCTATTGTTGCCCCAGGAGTCAAATGCTGGCTGTCCACCCTATCTGAGCCCCTCATAATCTTACATACCTCTATGAAGTCACCTCTCATCCTATCCTTCGTCTCTACAAAGAATAAAGAGAGTAAAGCCTGAGCTCTGTCATGACAGGTTCTCCAATCCAGGCAACATCCTGGTAAATCTCCATGCATTCTTGACCCTGTGCTTTCTCCTCAAATCAATCCCTTCCCACTTACATCATGCCTTCTGGCACTTTAACCATTTCAAAATCCCTGGTCCTACTTACCTCACTTTCACCCCCCTCCAGTGCAGGATTTAATTAAAGCAGAGCGAGGGAGAAACAGTCCACAAAGGGAGCAGGTGGTTTCTCTTTAGTCAAGTAGTTAAATTCTGCCGGAACGTTTAAGCTGCAAGAAGGGGACCTTTCTATTGGTGGAGATGGTGGAGAAGACTCATAACCTAAAACTATTCTGATATCAGCACAAATTGGCAGTAAACTGATGACATGGCTCAAGGGCATTACAGGAGCACCATGAATCTGAGAACTGGTGCAACAGGTGGGAATGTTCTGATTTTGAATCAAGGACATTGTCAGGATACTTCAGGGTGTGTCTGAATCGGCATGCTTGCCTCAAGCAGTGATCAGGGAGGGACACTATTTTCACTGTGCAATACACAAACGAGTTGGAGAAACTCAGCAGATCACAAAGCATCCATAGGAAGTAAAGGGTAAGCAATGTACCCCAGGCCCAAAACATTGGTTACCCTTTGCTTTTGATGGATAAGACATTAAGACCTTAAGACATAGGAGCAGAAATAGGCTTTTCACCCTATCGAGTCTGCCCCGCCATTTAATCATGAACTGATCCATTTTCAAACAGCCCCACTGCCTGTCCTTCTCCCCTTAACCTTTGATGCACTGGCTAATCAAGAACCTATCAATCTCTGCCTTAAATATACCCAATGATCTTGCCTCCACAACCACCTGTGGCAACAGTTCCACAGATTTGCTACCCTATAGCTAAAGAAATTCCTCTGCGTCTCTGTTCTAAGCAGACACCCTTCAATCCTGAAGTTGAGCCCTCTTGTCCTTGACCCTCCCAGCATGGGAAACAAACTTTCTACATCTAACTGCATGACCTGCTGAATTTCTCCAACACGTTTGTGTATTCCACTCTAATCTGCAGACTTCCTTGTTTCACTCTGTTTTCCCCTTGAGTGTATTTATCCATGATAAGAAGAATCCAATTGAATCTATTTGCCTCTCTTTAAATTCTAATAAGAACCTTTCATCTTTCACCCAGAATTATAAATAGTCCATCAAACATTTATAACAATCATTTGTCAATGTGTTTTCAAGTTTCATAAATCCTTTTTTCAATTATTCACTCTAATTTCTTGCAACCTTCCCAGGACTTTCAGTGGAATGAAAGAGAAAAGGTGCCACAATCCATCCCCTGTTCACTATTTCATGAATATACTTTCAGAAAATGATACCTTCAGATGTTCCTGGAGCAATTTGCATTCAGCTCTTAAGTAGCAGTTGTCAATTTTTAGAGATAGCTGGCAGCATGTTTGAATTCTTGTGATGCAAACTGATTGCACCACACAATACCTTAAGTGGAATATCATTTCGTGGGTTTGTGGGTTAACTCCTCTAGAATTTCCCAAGGGAATGGTTTCAAAGCAAATACTCAATAAACTTACCGTGGGGATATTTAAAATTTTAGGTGTATGTTTATATGTGTGTGTGTGTGTGTGTGTGTGTGTGTGTGTGTGTGTGTGTGTGTGTGTGTGTGTGTGTGTGTGTGTGTGTGTGCGTGTGGTGATTGTGCATTCTTGTATTGGCAGACATCTGTACATATGCACATACATGTGTGTTTGTATATTCCATAAGCACAGTAGTGTGTGTGTGCACGCGAGTGCATGTGTCTGTGAGTGCTGTCTGTGAGTGCGTGTGTGTGTGTGTGTGTGTGTGTGTGTGTGTGTGTGTGTGTGTGTGTGTGTGTGTGTGGCTGCATAAGAAATTATATAGAATATCTTGGCTGCCAGAATCTAGACCAGAGGGTCAAGGACAGGAGGGCTCAACTTCTTAGAACAGAGACACAGAGGAAATTCTTTAGCTAAAGGGTGGCAAATCTGTGGAACTGTTGCCACAGGTGGTTGTGGAGGCAAGATCATTGGGTATATTTAAGGCAGAGATTGATAGGTTCTTGATTAGCCAGTGCATCAAAGGTTATGGGGAGAAGGACAGGCAGTGGGGCTGTTTGAAAATGGATCAGTTCGTGATTAAATGGCGGGGCAGACTCGATGGGGTGAAAAGCCTATTTCTGCTCCTATGTCTTAAAATCTTAATGTCTTATCCATCAAAAGCAAAGGGGAACAAACTTGGCCAAGGTACCACATAATCGCCCTTAATGCAGGGCAGGCAAGACCTTCTCCTGGCAGTACTAATGAGAATGAGCTGCATAAAGCACAGCAGTAAATCAGGAACTCAGTTCTTATCTCTACTGAAGGAATGAGCGAGCACTCATTTTTTTCATGTCATGCAGGAAGATTCTGATGAATCAAAATTCTTAAAACAACTTTTGGCCAGGTAGCACTTGGAATACCATGTGGAATTCTGGTCACCCCATTACAGGAAGGATGTGGAGGCTTTGGAGAGGGTTTAGAAGAGGTTTACAGGATGTTGTCTGGACTGGAGGCTATGAGTTATAAAGAGAGATTGGATGAAAAGGGGTTATCCCCAGAATATCAGGAACTGAGAGGTGACCTGATAGAAGTTTCTAAAAACATGGGAGGCTTAGATGGGATAAATAGAATGTTTTTCCCCAGGGTAAAAGTGTCAAATACTGGAGGACATGTGCTGAAGATGAGAGGAGGGAAATTTAAAGGAGATGTGAGTGGTGGTTGCTTGGAATGGGTTGCCAGGAGTAGTGGTGGAAGCGGAAGCAATAGAAAGATTTAGAAGGTTTCCAGACAGACACATAAATATAAAGAGCATGGAGGGATATGAAAGGGAATGTAGAAGAAAAGATTTAGTTTAAATTGGAATCATGTTCAGTACAGGCACGTAGGCCAAAGGGCCTGCTCCTGCGCTGTATTCTTCTATGTTCTAAAACCTTCAATCCAAATATGATCTTTCAGTTGTATTTTGTTGTTCTCTCACAGGAAGGAGAGCGGTTGCTGGACTACAATGTCCTGCAAGAGATAGGGGTGAGCTACCTTATCAGCCTGCTGCTATCCTCGTGGTGAAGGCACTCCCACAATATCGGTCGGAACGCTCCTGTATTCAGTCCCAAAGAGTTGCATTCCTTCTGTCATGACAGGTTCCGAGGAAGATGTGCGGGGTGTTGTGTGTCTGGGGACCAGAGGTCGCAGGCTGTGGAGGAGGAGATGGCGTAGCTTTGTAGAGGATGCTGCTTGTGCAGGGACTGAATGCTCCTTCTGCTCTCTGACTTGGATGGAGTCGAGGTTTTTGAGTGTGTGGCCTACTGCAGGGGGCAACCTCTGTACCTGCAGGAGTGTAAGGGGACAGGACAACACCTGGCCTGCTGTCAATCAGTCGGCCTGAATGGATCAAGCCCCACCCGGTCAGGTGTCAATCACCCTCCGGGATATGAGCCTGCGCCAGCCTCCCAAGGCCTCACTCAGAGTTGCTGCAGCCATAGCCTTTGGAAGTCTTTGTGGATTAAAGCCTGTTGTACAGTCTTTATCTTTGTGTGTGTCTGATTCTGGCTAACAGTGCATCACAGAATGTTACTGAAACTACAATCAGGTGAAGAGTATTTAACAGTAAACTCCACAATAAACTCATCCAGCCAATAAAATAAATTGTTGACCTCCTATTGAAGAATATATGCTAATCTTCAAGATTATACATTCTGAGACACTTCTGGAAAATCTACATCAATTTAATTAATACTGATTGGAACTATTGTGATTAATAATAATGAATGATATGACATCAGAAACCCTGACAGATTTCTACAGAGGTGTGATGAAAAGTGTGCTGACTGGCTGCATCGCGGTCTGGTATGGGGGCACCAATACTCCTGAGCGTAAAGCCCTCCAAAAGGTGCCATAAGCCTCACATCACCAGATTCAGGAACAGCTCTATCATCAAACTCCTCAATGACAAAGTTAATCAGGGTCTCATTTGCCGACTCTTGTGCACATTATTAATTGTTTCTCTCTGTATTGCAGAGTCAGCTTTTTGAACATTTTATTTGGTTAGGCTGAATACAACTTAGTTGCACTACCAATAATTAATAATTCTGCCTTGCCCACAAGAAAAAAAGAATCCCAGGGTTGTATATGATGTCATGTATATACGTTGACAATAAATCTGATTCTTGAACTTTAACAATTAATAGAACAGAGTCACAAAAGTTGCAGATGCTGGAATCTTGAGCAAACAATGAGAAGCTGCAGGGATTCATCAGGCCAGGCAGCATCCAGGAGAGAAATGGACTATCAACATTTCAGAACCAGAAATGATTCCAAAATGTGTCTTTGGAAGCTGTCTAACCCATTGAGTTCCTCCAGCTTCTCATTGTTTGCATTGTTATGTCAGCTTGAACTTATCACTTACAGACTGACCTATCCATAAAGACCTGAACTGAGGTTCCAACACCATATTCTCTCTGCCACAAATGCAGCCATCACTATAATTTGACTGCCAGCAGACCTGATAATTGTAAATCACTCCTTCTTTCAAAAGGTGCAGCAGGCAATCACAAAGGTAAATGGAACATTGACCTTTTTTTGCCAAAGGGATTGAATTTAAGAGCAGGGAAGTTCTGCTGCAGCTGTGCCGAGTACTGGTGAGGCCTGGAGTATTGTGTGCAGCTCTGGTCTCCTTACTTGAGAAAGAGTGTGCTTGCTTTGGAGGTGGTGCAGAGAATCAGGTTGATTTTGGAGATGAAAGAGTTATGAGGAGAGATTGAATAACCTCAAAATATACTCATTGGAATTTAGGATAAAAGGGGGGATCTTAGAGAGAAGTATAAACTTCCAGTGGTAAGTAAGATGAGAATTAAGAAACATAGCCTCAAGATTCAAGGAGGAAGATTAAAGACAGAGATGAGGAGGAGCTGCTTTTCCAATGTTGTGGATAGTCTGGACGGTTGTCAGAGATTACAAAGGGAGCTGGGCTGAGAAGTGGCAGATGGAGTTTAACCCAAAAAAGTGTTAAGTGGTTCAATTTGTAGGTCAAATTTGAAAATTCAACTTTAATGGGAGTACTGGGCAGTGTTGGACAAACTAATAGATCTTAGGGTCTGTGTCCATGGGATACTCAAAGCTGCTGCACAGATTGATAGTGTTGTTAAGAAAGCGAATGGTGTGTTTGGCCTCCTTTAACCATGGGATTGAGATAAATGCTGTAAGGTAATGTAACAGCTATATAAGACCTTGGTTAAACTCCTCTTAAATATTGTGTTCAGTTCTGGTTACCCCAATACAGGAAAGATATCAGAGCTATAGAGAGGATGCAGAGGAGATTTACAAGGATGTTACCTGGATTGGAGAGCATGCCTTATGAGGATAGGTTGAGTGAGCTTGGTCTTTTCTCCTTGGAGCAGTGGAAGATGAGGGATGACTTGATAGAGGTGTGTATTGATTGTGTGGATGGCCACAGTCTTTATCCCAAGGATAAGGTCCTTGGGAGTAAGGACAGGGGGTATGCAAGAGGTAAATTTTTGACACAGTGTGATGGGTGCAATGTGCTGTTGGCAGTGGTGGTGGAGGCAGGTACAATATGATCTTTCAAAAGACTGTTAGATCAGTACATTGAACAGGGGAAAAAAGAGGTCCACCATCTGGACCGTGGACCTGATGGACGAATGTGAAAGGTCGTGGATGTGACAGAAGACCTGCCTGCGCCACTGCTGTGGAATCACTGGTTGTGGGGTGCCTATGGAGATATCACACAGGATGGTGCCTTCGCTGCTTAGAGTCAGGAAGTCTCTGAACCGCATGCCCGTGATGGCGGTCTTGAAGGCCCTTGTCAGACTTCTGATCCCGGGCGAGCTGGTCGAAGTCAAGGCCAGGCTTCAGCACGCAGATGGCCGGTCGCAAGAGTGCATCAGCAACCATATTGTCCTTACCCGCCTTGTGCCGAATGTCGGTGGTAAATTCCAACATGAAGGAGAGGTGACACTGCTGGTGGGCCGACCAGGGATCCTTTGACATCGCGAGCGCCTGGGTGAGGAGTTTGTGGTCGGTGAAGATGGTAAAAGTCCTCCCCTCCAAAAAGTAGTGGAAATGCTGCACCACCAGGTAACTCATGCCTAGTAACTCATGGTCGAAGGCACCATATTTGCATTCCGGTGGGTGGAGCAGGCAGCTGAAGAATGCCAGCGGCTTCAAATGTCCATTCACCTGCTGCTCCAGGACGGCACCGATGGCTGTGGCAGAGGCAGCGACAGAGAGTGTCATATGCAAGTCGGTGTGCGGGTGGGCGAGCATGGTGGCCTTCACGAGGGCATCCTTGGTGGCCTTGAATGTGGTGCAGGCTTCTGGGTTCCAAGTGAGCATTTTGTGCTTGGATGCAATGAGGGGGAATAGCGGCTGCATGATGTGCGCAGCTCCCGGGATGAAGCAGTTGTAAAAGTTGACCATACCTGTGAACTCCTGCAGCCCCTTGAGGCTGTCCGGGAGTGGGAACTCCCTGATAGTGGCGATCTTCGCAGCAGCAGGCATGGCTCCTTCAGCCGTGATGGTATGACCCAGGAACTGCTTGGACTCTTTCCCGACTGGCACTTGGCCGGGTTGATGGTAAGGCTGAAGTTGGCCAGCCGGGAGAAAAGGGCTCATAGGTGGGCCTTGTGTTGCACCCGGTCCTTGCTGGCAACGAGAATGTCGTCCAAATAAATAAAGATGAAATCCAAGTCCCTGCCCAAAGAGTCCATGAGGTGTTTGAAGGTCTGAGTGGTGTTCTTGAGCCAGAACGGCATGTGCAAGAATTTGAACAAGCCAAAGGGGGTGATGATTGCCATCTTGGGTATATCCTCAGGGTGTACCAGGATCTGGTGATATCCACACACCAGGTCAACCTTGGAGAAAAGCCTCGCACCGTGCAGGTTGGCCATAAAGTCTTGGATGTGAGGGATGGGATAATGGTCAGGAACTGTTGCCTCGTTGAGCTGTCGATAGTCTTCGCAGGGACGCCAGCCACCTGAGGTTTTCGGTACCAGGTGGAGCAGCGAGGCCCATGGGCTGTTGGACTGCTGAATGATCCCCAGTTCCAACAGGTGCAAAATCTCCTCCTTCGCCACCTGGAGCTTGTCAGGCAGGAGCCAGTGTATCTTGGTGTGAACCGGTTGGCCCTGGGTAGGGATGTGGTGGAACACCCCATGGTGTGGTGAGGCAGCAGAGAAATGTGGCTTGCGGAGTGTTGGGAACTCGTCCAGGATTTGCTGGAACTCGTCCCTGGGCATGCTGATTGTGGATATCTGCGGTTGCTCCGAGAGAGAGGCATCAAGGCAAATGGCTTGGAAAGTACAGGTGTCCACCAGGCGCCTACCTCAAATGTCCACCAGAAGCCTGTGTGTGAGGAGGAAGTCTGCACCCAGGATGGCGGTCGGGAGGGATGAGATGGTGAACCAACATGCAAATTTCGTTGGCCGATCTGGAAGTGGACTGTCTTGTCTCCATATGTCTGGATTTCTGTTGCGTTGGCTGCATGGAGGGGAGGTCCACGAGGTCAGTTCCTGGACTCGACGGCCGTGGCTGGGTTGACGCTGATCTGAGCTCCAGTGTCAATGAGGACCGCCGGCCGTTGACTGAATCCTGCAGATAGAGGAGGCTGTGTACTTGGCCAGCCACTGCAGCCATTAACAACGGTCGGCCTGGTCTTTTCCCTGGAACAAGCAGGGCCTTGGCTCCCCAGCACTGGTGGTAGAAGCAGAGGCCTGGAGCAGATGCTGTGGCGTTGGCTATGCTCTTGGGGGCCCCTGCAGGGGCCAGATGCTCTACCGCAGTGCTAGGGGCGGGTTTTGCGTGGTCGTGCCCATGCCTCATAATCTGCTGGACCGCTGAGCCCTCCAGGAATAGTGCGAGCCATAGCTCTTGGGCCTTCTGGATGACCTTCCTTGGGTCGGTGAAGCTCTCCTGGACCAGCAGTGGCCAGATGTCCCTGAGCATATGGTCGAGGAAAATGCGCTCAAAGAGTACGCAGTTGGTGTGATCACCCATGAGCATGAGCATCTTGTCCATCAGCTCCATCGGAGACCTGTCCCCCAGGGCGTCGAGGTGCAGCATCCGAACAGCATGCCGGTGCCTGAATAGTCCGAGGGATCCGGTAAGCACATGCTTGATGGTCTTGTATTTGTCTTCAGCGGGTGGGTGCTGAATGAGGTGCAGCACGCATCTGGCGGCGGCCTGGTCCAGTGCAGTGACCACATGGTTAAATTTGATTGTGTCAGATGAAATCTGGCAGAGGTGAAACTGAGCCTCCGCGTGGCCAAATCAGGTCTCTGGCTCCTGAACCCAGAATTCAGGCAGTCTCAGGGCTATAGCACTGATCCCATGTTCGCTCATGATGGGTTCAAAGACGTTTGAACCAGTCGGGGTCACCAATTGTAGTGGCAGCTACACTGCTCCTGCAATAACACACACAACCAGATGGGTTGAGCTCAGTGAGCTGACTAGTTTATTGCAGGCTGCTGGGCTGCACTTCTACTCCCAGCCCAGACCTGGCTGAGAACCGCGCTGGACGGCGCTGACATCATCTGGGCGTCACGTGGTCCCCCAGCGCAGGCTTCTGTGCCCCGTGCTGGAAGAAAGGGAAACCCCCCCCCCACCGACAGTGCCATTTTGGCTGGCTGCCCCGCCACGTGGCTTGCAAGCGGGGCTAGTTCGCCTGCCTAGTGGTGAGTTGCCACAAAATAACGATTAAATCCTCAATGCTGGGTGTCATTGGACAGCATAGACATTATGGGTTGGAAGAGCCTTTTATGGTGCTCTATCAGTAAAATTTTTTCAGGCTGTGTCTCTGCTGGAAAGGGTGATGCCATCATCATCACCCTGTACAAAAACAAATGCAAGAAATCAGACTGCTCAAACTACAGGGGAATCACGCTGCTCTCCATTGCAGGCAAAATCTTCGCTAGGATTCTCCTTAATAGACTAATACTTAGTGTCGCCGAAAATGTCCTCCCAGAATCACAGTGTGGCTTTCGCGCAAACAGAGGAACTACTGACATGGTCTTTGCCCTCAGACAGCTCCAAGAAAAGTGCAGAGAACAAAACAAAGGACTCTACATCACCTTTGTTGACCTCACCAAAGCCTTTGAAACCGTGAGTAGGAAAGGGCTTTGGCAAATACTAGAGCGCCTCGGATGCCCCCCCAAGTTCCTCAACATTGTTATCCAATTGCACGAAAACCAACAAGGTCGGGTCAGATACAGCAATGAGCTCTCCGAACACTTCTCCATTGACAACGACATGAAGCAAGGCTACGTCCTCGCACCAACCCTCTTTACTATCTTCTTCAGCATGATGCTGAAACAAGCCATGAAAGACCTCAATAATGAAGACGCTGTTTACATCCGGTACCGCACGGATGGCAGTCTCTTCAATCTGAGGCGCCTGCAAGCTCACGCCAAGACACAAGAGCAATTTGTTCGTGAACTACTCTTTGCAGACGATGCCGCGTTAGTTGCCCATTCAGAGCCAGCTCTCCAGCGCATGACGTCCTGTTTTGCGGAAACTGCCAAAATGTTTGGCCTGGAAATCAGCCTGAAGAAAACTGAGGTCCTCCATCAGCCAGCTCCCCACCATGACCACCAGCCCCCCCACATCTCCATCGGGCACACTGAACTCAAAACGATTAACCAGTTTACCTACCTCGGCTGCACCATTTCATCTGATGCAAGGATCGACAAAGAGATAGACAACAGACTCGCCAAGGCAAATAGCACCTTTGGAAGATTACACAAAAGACTCTGGAAAAACAACCACCTGAAGAAACACACAAAAATCAGCATGTACAGAGCCGTTGTCATACCCACGCTCCTGTATGGCTCCGTATCATGGGTCCTCTACCGGCATCACCTATGGCTTCTAGAACGCTTCCACCAGCCCTGTCTCCACTCCATCCTCAACATTCATTGGAATGACTTCATCATTAACATCGAAGTACTCGAGCTGGCAGAGTCCACAAGCATCGAATCCATGTTGCTGAAGACCCAACTGCGCTGGGTGGGTCATGTCTCCAGAATGGAGGACCATCGCCTTCCCAAGATCGTGTTCTATGGCGAGCTCTCCACTGGCCACCAAGACAGAGGTGCACCAAAGAAGAGGTACAAGGACTTCTTAAAGAAATTTCTTGGTGCATGCCACATTGACCACCGCCAGTGGGCTGATCTCGCCTCCAACCGTGCATCTTGGCGCCTCACAGTTTGGCGGGCAGCAACCTCCTTTGAAGAAGACCGCAGAGCCCACCTCACTGACAAAAGACAAAGGAGGAAAAACCCAACACCCAACCCCAACCCACCAATTTTCCCTTGCAACTGCTGCTACCGTGCCTGTCTGTCCCGCATCGGACTTGTCAGTCACCAACGAGCCTGCAGCAGACGTGGACATACCCCTCCATAAATCTTTGTCCACGAAGCCAAGCCAAGGAAGAAGAATCAGTAAAATTACAGTTTGTTTACATTTCTCTCTTTTGAATACAGTTTATACGACCGATAAGTAGAAATTCTCTGCCGGCCATTGGATGAAGAATCTTAGGGTTGTTTGTAAACTCTGATAATAAATTGAAATTGAAGTTGACCTTGAAATTTAAATTTTTTTTTGTTTTAAAAAGATAAAACCACATGAAAGCATCAAAATGCTGTCAAATACTGAAAACATGATTGTAAATATATATAGTTGAAGAAGTCTCTTTTCATCCTTTTCCTTGCAGTTGAAATGAGCAAACCCATGGCTTCTGAGCCACACCTGTGCAGGTGCCGGACTCTGGAGCAGGTTCCCCAGCCTGATCTCTGGGTGATTCTGGTACATTCTGCTCCACCATTGGAACCCGGCAGCAGAGCACAACCGGGAAATTGCTCGATTTCTCAGATGGAGGATTTGGGATTCACATTGGCTCACAGACCCATCAGGAACTGCTAATGGTTCTCACCAAATTCCAGCATTCTTTCTTATTTCCACATTCCAGTTCGATGGAACTAACCTTGTTTGCTTCCCTCATTCATTTCCTCCCCCCCCCCCCCCACCCCACCCCCGCCTCCACTTTATCCTGTGGCTCCCTTGGCTCATCTACAGGCTGATCATTAACATCCAAACTCACAATGGACCAAGGTCAGCCTGATAGCATTTTCCCACCACTTCTTCCCTCTTCCCCACTGCCTTTGCATTGTCACCTTCCTGGTCCTACCTCAAGTCTCAGGTGAAGAATAAATGGCCCTTTAGGCACTGAGAGTTCATGGTCTGGTCAGCAATTCCATCTCTCCATCTGTCAGGTGCATCAGGTTAAAGCAGCACCCTGCTGTAATTAGATTCTCCCTACGAATCTGAGCCGAGCTCCAAATGCCCCATCCACTCCTTTCCATCTTTTATTCTTTTTAAAATATTTCTGTGGATTTAGTAAAAAATGCTATATATTGTTGACATATTAGTTACACAACTTTTATAAAATGCAATACAAAATATGAATCAGAAGTGATTTATACATTGTCTTGTACATAATGCTTGAGTAAAATGGAAACTTCACCTAATATTCTAATATTACGACATGTTCATTGTTGGTTATCTAATTGCACTAATCTCTTATAAAGAAAAATAGAAAAAAATATAAAAGAAGGCTTCCCCCATTCTAATCCTACCCCTTCCACTAAACATGGTCACCAGGGAATAATATGTAAAGAATGAAGTCTCAACTCCCGGTCATCGGACAGGAAACTTTCAGAGCACCCCTGCCTAAGTATTCAAATTATGATAGTCATCCATAAGTGGGTCCGCATCTTGTCAACTTCAATCCTTTCCAACTCAAAGGTCTTATCTCCCTTCATTCCTGCTTCATTCCTCATCCCCTCACCACATGCCATCAGTAGAACCATAAAACCACAAAACACTGCAGCACAGGCTCATCTAGTATGTGCTGGACCATTATTCTGTCTCATCCTATTGACCTGCACCCAATCCACAGCCCTCCATGCCCATTCTATCCATGTACCTGTCCACATTTGTTGTATGTGGAGGAAATCTGGCCTTCCTACCTGTTGGGAATGTGTGTATTGTGGATGATCATGTATTCTTATCGTCTGGAACTTATTTGGAAGTCACATCATCTGTAAACCAAGGTTGGACTCCAGCCACCCATTAGTGCACAACCAGGGTTTTTATTGGCTAGAAGCACAGAGTAGCACTCTATATGGTACTAGTACACAACAGGTTTTCTCTCTCTGCCTCGTGGTCCAATCCCCAGTCATTGCTCCATACCAGGTTGCTACTGTGGATGTTGCTGGAAGGGTCGCGGGTAAGGTGTGCAGTATACTGAAGCTGAGCTATAGTATTGTGATAGATCAATACTTGCAGTAGAGCCGCACCCCTGTTGATCAGGGAACCGGGTGCATGTGTAAAAGTCCCTGTTTACAGTGTGTAAGCAGGGCCGAATATAGGTTTACCATTGTCGGAGTACAACTGATGTCCAAGGTGAATGTCTGTGTCGTCGCTTACGTGAATTAGTGATTGTGTACCATTTAGCGTTCTCCCCTGTTTATTTCCTGTGTGATAATAAAAAGTTAAGTGTGATTGTAACCAAACCTGATACTCTTCTCAACACAACAATATTATTCTTAAATGTCAAAACTGAGCCCACATTTGCCACTTCAGCTGGCAGCTCATTCCATCCTCCCATCACTCTGTAAGGAAGTTCCCCCTCATGTTCCCTTTAAACATTTCCCCTTTCACCCTTAACCCATGTCCTCTGGTTCTTGTTTCAGTGGAAAAAGCCTGCTTGCATTTGCTTTATTTATACCCCTCCTAGACAACCTAACCCTATGGCCACCTGCCCAACATTTCATGCCACCAGCCTCCCATATCTGAAGTTCTGCTCATCCTGCCCCACCCTGATATCTACACTCTCATCTCATATCCAAAGGCAACTTGAATCACTATTCCTTAAATCTCCAGCCTTGAATCCCTCCAGGACTCTCCTGTTGGCAGCCAGACATTTTGGCCTGTTGGTGGGACATTCCCCCCTTCCCCGCCATCCCATCACCCCCTCCCCCCCACCAATCTCTACCTTACAATCCACCTCCATTATCAACCCTTTGGCTGCACTTTCAAAAAAACATTTCTTCGAAATACAAATTATGGTGAGTTTAGATAGAATAAATGCAAGCAGACTTTTTTTCTACTGAGGTTAGGAGAGATAAAAACTAGTGGACATGAGTTAAGGGTGAATGGGGAAAAGTTCAAGGGGAACATTCGGGGGAGTTTCTTCATGCCAGCTTAATTGGCAAATGCAGGATCAATTTTGACATTTAAATCTAAATGTTAAATTAGACATAGAGCAAGGTAACAAGGCCTTTCAGCCCAAGAGCCCATGCTGCCCAATTCACCAATTGACCTACAACCTTGGAACATTTTTGAACATGGGAGGAAACCAGAGCACCCGGAAGAAACTCACGCAGATACAAGGAGAACCTACAAGCTCCTTTCAGACAGTGCCAAATTCAAACCTCAGTCGCTGGCACTCTAAGTAGGAAGCCTTCAAAGCCAATAGTCAAAGATAGCCTGTGACACTGTGGCTGAACTTAATACACCAGCATGCAGCTGCAGGGAATTCTTTCAGGGAGTTGAATCAGGTTCCAAAAGAATGTGAGAAACGTAAATGCCACCTTTATTAAGAAAAAAAATTTTAAAGAAAAATCTGGGCAGGTACATAGATGGGAGGGGTATGGAGGGATATGGTCTGGGAGGAGGTCAGTGGGACTAGGCAGAATAAGTATTTTGGCACAGACTAGAAAGGCCAAAAGGCTTCTTCCTGTGCTGCAGGGCTCTATGCCTCTGTGTGTGTACTGTACCCAATGATGCTCCGGGACACCTCCCTTTAATGTTTTCTATGGAGCGCTCCCACCACACGAGGGCAGTAGGAAGCCTTCAAAGCCAATAGTCAAAGATAGCCTGTGACACTGTGGCTGAACTTAATACACCAGCATGCAGCTGCAGGGAATTCTTTCAGGGAGTTGAATCAGGTTCCAAAAGAATGTGGGAAACGTAAATGCTGCAAATTGTTGCTTGTGGCCTTATTGATATTAACTGGAGATCCAAACCAACTGCCAAACATCACAAAGTCAAAGGTTTTCATTGCACAGGATCTTTTTCAGAAAGATCCCACAGGATTGTCTTTAACATAGAACAATACAGCTCAATTCAGGCCCTTCAGCCCTCGATGTTGTGATGACCCATATACTCATTCCTTTCTTTTCAAAAATATTTTAATTGAGTTTAACATAACTATCCATATACAAAAAATTAAAAAGCAAAACAAAATAATAATCTATACATTCCATCCCTTAATATTGATTGTGATTCTATTAAGGTAGTTATACATATAAATCATTTAATTACTATTACAAAAAAAATCACAGTATCTTAATAAGATATATTCATTCCAAAAAAAGTACTAAACCCTCCCTACCCTATAACTCTCTATTTTTCTTTCATCCATGTGTCTGTCTAAGAGACTCTTAAATGTCCCCAATGTTTCAGCTTCCACCACCATCCCTGGCAAGACACACCCACAACTCTGTGTAAAAAAACTTACCCGATGTCTCCCCTAAACTTCCCTCCCTTAACTTTGTACATATGTCCTCTGGTGTTTGCTGATCCTGCCCTGGGGAACAGGTGCTGGCTGACCATAATCTTGTAGGCCTCTATCAAGTCTCCTCTCATTGCTCCAAAAAGAAAAGTCCCACCTTTGCTAACCTTGCCACATAAAACTTATTTCCCAATCCAGGCATCATCTAGGTAAATCTCTTCTGCACCCTCTCCATGGCTTCCACATCCTTCCTATAATGAGGTGACCAGAACTGAACACAATACTTACCAAAGATTTGTAGAGTTGTAATATGATCTCTCTACTCCTGAATTTAATCCCATTAATGAAGCCCAGCATCCCATAGGCCTTCTTAACTATCCTATCAACCTGTATGGTGACCTTGAGGGATGGATGGATTTGAACCCCAAGGTTCCTCTGTTCATCCACTCTCTTAAGTAACCGACCATTAACCCTGTTCTCAGCCTTCTGGTTAGTCCTTACAAAATACATCACCTCACACTTATCCGGATTGAAATCTATCTTCTGTTCTTCACATACACATAGAATGCCTTAGAATTCTCCTCAATTCTACATGCCAAGGCCTTCTCATACCCCTTTCTAGTTCTCCTAATTCCTTTCTTAAGATCCTTCCTAGCCACTGAATACTTCTCATGAGCCCTTCTTGTTTCCTGCTTCCTATATCTAATGTCTGCTTCCTTTTTCCTCTTGACTAGTAGCCTGACCTGTTTCGACAGACATGGTTCCCTTTTCCTACCATCTTTTCCTTGTCCCAGTGGGACAAACCTACCTTGAACCCTGCACAAGTGGTCCCTAAACTTCCTCCACTTTACTTCTGTGCTTAAACAAGTTTCCAAAGTACTCTCGCTAGTTCCTGCCTCATCCCTTTATAATTAGCTCTTCACCAGTTAACCACTTACCCATTTTTCCTGTTTTTATTCTTTTCCATAGCTATGTTGAAGCTAAAGGAGTTGTGGTCACTCTCACCAAAATGCTCCCCCACTAAGAGGTCCATCATCTGACCAGGTTCATTCCCCAGAACCAGATCAGTCTGGCCTCTCCTCTAGTCGGCCGGTCCACATACTGAGTCAGGAATCCTTCTTGAACACATCTGACAAATTCAGCCCCATCTATCCCTCGCAGTCAGTAGGTGCCAGTCAATATTAGGGAAGTTGAATTCACCTGTAACTATAACCCTGTATTTCCTGCACCATTCCAAAATCTGCCTGCTTTTCTGCTCCTCGGTGTCCTGAGGGCTATTTGAAGCCCTATAGACTACTCCCAGCCCAGTGATAGCTCCCTTCCTTCTGACTTCCACCCACACCAACACAGTGAACATTCCCTCTGCAGCCTCCTTCCTTTCTATGGCTGTGATACTATCCCTAACCAGAAATACTACTCCTCCCCCTTGTTCTCCTCCTATCCTATTCTTTTTAAAACACCTGAACCCAGGTACCTGCATCAGCCAATCCTGCCCTTCGTCCAGCCATGCGAAAGGAAAGCTTTTATGGTTATTATCTATTTTTTTTCTTTCATGGCAGATTGTAGTGATTTATTTTATGCTATTGTAATTGGTGTATCTTACCTGTGTGACTGCAGCATCTGTACATTGTATATGATAGTAAACTCTCATATCATACAACACTCCCTGATGTGGCAGATGGTTACTCAATAGAAATTATAATGGAAGATCACTTCAGGGAGATTTCAGAGTGAACCTGACATCCTAAATGAAATCTTAAGAGGGCAGCAAGGTTAACATAGTGTTTAGTGCAGGTCGAATCTGCTTGTTTGTAGGAAATTTGCACATTTTCGTATGACCGCACGGGTTTTTCTCTGGGTGTTCTGGTTTGCTCCCATGATCCAAAAACATACAGGATTAGAATGTTCATTGGCCAAATGGTACAAGAATGGTTTTAAAGAATAGTGGCACAGGCAGAGTTGCTGTAAAGGCAGCACAGCCGCTGGTGTGACCTGGGAGAGTGAGGAGTGAAACACAGCTCAGCTCTGCACGGTCCTATTGCCTGGTCCTGACACTAATGGCTCTGTACATGCTGTAAATGCCCTGTTAAAGGAGCCATTGGTGTATTTTTTAAATCCTGAAACTATGGAAGTGGCGGTACCTGTGCTGGGCAGCGTACGACGAAGGGTTACAGACTCTGGGAAGCAGCAGACCAGCACAGGGCACCAAATTCAGGGAGATCAACCCACCCCTCCACTCTCCCACCACATCCACCAGTGCCCCCCCCACCCCACATTGAGAAGGAGAAGGAGAAGACCTTATGGGGATGTTGACTATGGCAGCAGACCAACGAGGGACTCGGCGACAGGCTGAAGGGACCTCTTTGGTGCAGGCTGATGGTAATTTGAGGTCAAAGCCTCATACGAGCTGCAGACTGCTGGCGAGGCGGTTGAAGGACCACAAAGGCTGAGGCCTGCTGGAAATTGGCTCATGGGAACCCAGGTATTGGAACCAGGATTCAAGAAGGTGCAGAGGGCAAGAAGGGCTTGCAAAGGGCCTTGGGCACTGAAGCCGTCCTGATCATATCGGAGACTTGGACTGAAGTCTGTGCCGCTGCAGAAGCTGCAAGAACACTGGAGGTGAATCCATGCGCACTCAGTGTCTCTGAAGGGGCTCTCTTTTGCTTCTCTTTCTCTGAGTGTTAGGGGTGCCTGGCAACACTTTGATTGTATATTATATACATTACATTTTTTATGTATTATTACATGACAATCAAAGAAACCTTGAACCTTAATTGGGCTTCTGGGCTGGAAGGCTCTGTTGGTGCGTTGTGTCTCTAAACTGAACAAAGATTGAAGTTTAACGGGAATACAAAGAAAAGAGGCATTAAACGAAAGAGAAAAGAGGCTTGCATTTATATGGCACCTTCTACATCCAGAGGGTGCTCTGAAGGGCTTTGCTGGCCAATGGAATGTGGGCACTTTGACACCGCACCTTCTATTCTGCATTTCCTGTTCTTGGATATCTTGGCAATTTCTTCATGAATGTTTCTGCTTGATAAAGCTCCCAGACCAAAATCTGGGAACAAGGATATGGAAAGGTGGGCTCTGCTTTGGTGTAAACAGGAAATTGCATTCAATATGCATGTGTATTTCTATTGGTTCAATTACATGCTTCCAATTAAATACATGCAAAATGTTCCATTAAAAATATTTCTTTTAAATGTTTCAGCATATATTTGTATGCTTAACTTTTCAGTAATTTTATAACAAGTTTTACATTCAGAGGACCGGACATACTTTCAAAAATTTTAACTTTTTTTCCTCCTAGCTTAAAAAAATGATAGTTGTTTACCTCTCTGGGATTCCAAAGAATACCTTATAATGGAGAGAACACAAACTATCATGCTCAATAATATTGACTGGTTTTCTTTGCTCATAGAATATTTTATATTGGTGACTTTAATGGAAAGTCTAACTCATGCTTTCCCAAGTGCCTTTTGGATATTTCATATATGCTCAAAGCATACCCAATAGCACTGAAACCTTTGAGAAAGGCAGAGATCCCAGACTGGTTGATTCATCCCCTTCAGTGCTGTTGCATTTTACGATTAAATCCTTGTTTTTTGTTGCCCCCCCATCTCACTTAGTTCCTGAAGACTTGCATGACTTATTCTCATTAAAATGCTGAGAGTATCAGTTCTCATGAGACCACATTGATTACTCCCTGAAGATTTCATGAATGCATTTTACATACTGAATTTTTCAAAAAAGGAGAATTTCCCAATCAATAATTGCAGCCTTAACCCTGACCACCAGTAATCCTGTTACAGTCTCAGTAGACCACACAAGCACGAAAGCTTGATTCATTCTGCCATTACTCAAGAATGTACATTCCCAGATCCCATTTGTTATCACTCCCACCTCCAATGGGAAAATTAATCTGCTTTAAATCTCTGACCCTCAATGTCCATAAAAAGAGATTAAAAGCAGAGCCTCAGTGGCTGCACTCCCTTCACCCACCACCACCCCCCTCCACCCCATACAAGTGCTTGAAAACACAAACCTCCAGATTCAAAGACGCTCTCTTTCCTGCTGTTGTCAGACTCCCCCTCATTTGGAAAAGATTATCCCATTGCACTGTTTTTAACTACACTTTTCTTGTGACCCTGCTCTAGGTGACTTATTACATCTACACTGTGAGTTATTTAGTTGTTTAAGATCATGACTATAAGACATAGGAGCAGAAATAGGCTATTCAGCCCACTGAGTCTGCCCTGCCATTTAATCATGACGATCCATTTTCCCACTCACCCCACTGCCCGGCCTTCTCCCCATAGCCTTTGATGCCCTGGCTAAGCAAGAACCTATTAATTTCTACCTTAAATATATCCAATGATTTGGGTTTGACAACCATCTGTAGCAACCAATTCCATGGATTTACCATCCTCTGGCAAAATAAATGCCTCCACATCTCTTTTCTAAGCTCATCAATCCTGAAGTTGTGCCCTCTTGTCTTAGACTCTCCCATCTATGGGAAACAAATTTTCTACATCTACTCTGACAACATTCAAAATGTTTCATTGATATCCTGCCTCAATCTCTTAAACTCCATTTAGAACAGGCCAAAAGGATAAACCTTTTATTCCCGTAATTATCCTTGTGAACCTCCTCTGAGACCTCTCAAAATCAGTACATCCTTTCTTAAATGAGGAGCCCAGAACTGCTCACACTACTCCAAATGAGGACACAGTAGTGCATTACAAAGCATCAACTTTAATTAGCCAGGGGATCAAAGGTCATGGGGAGAAAGCCAGGCAGTGGGGCTCCAATGTCTTATGGTTTTATCTGCACCCTCTTCGCTGCTGCTCTCTCAGGACAGTAATGAAGGATGCAGGTGATGCCACCAAGAGTTCACTGGTGGTTCGGTCTGCTCCCATTCAGTCGTGCAGGAATCACATTCACAGCTGAAGTCGAGCAATTAAGACTAATGATCTAACACTATTGCAAGTAATTACAAGTAAGAGTTCCCTCTATCTGAGGACCTTGTCATCAAATAAACTCAATGAATTAGCCAATCAATGGTCTATGAAGGTTTGAATGAAATTCCTGTGAATAATAGAGCAATGTCCATGGGAGAGTGAATGGATTTGGTCACCCTACCGTATCGCCTCTGATCTCTCTGCATTCCTCCCCTTCTTTCCTCTCTGAGTCACCATTCCTGGGCACCATTCCAGCTGCTTCAGCCCAGCTCCAGTACTCTT
Organism: Narcine bancroftii; assembly: GCF_036971445.1. NCBI lineage: Eukaryota > Metazoa > Chordata > Chondrichthyes > Torpediniformes > Narcinidae > Narcine > Narcine bancroftii. The sequence goes on from NC_091472.1 coordinate 231,432,047, forward strand.
TCTTCAATTCATTCAGCCTCTCTATTTATTTATTTGCCTGTCTGTTTATTAATTTGTCATTATTCAATCTATCTATCTATCTATCTGTTTTTTTATTTGCAAAAAAGTAGAAGCCCATTCTAGCCCATTAAACACTTGCCACCCAATTAACCGACAAACCTCATATGTTTTTGGAGGTTGGAAGAAACTGGTACTCCCAGAGAAAACCCAGGTCACACAACAGACAAACTCATTACAGACAGCGTTGGATTCGCGCCCAGGTCACTGGCGCTGCAATAGCGTTGCACCAACCACCTCACTGCCCATGTTCCTTGAAGCCAGTTCTTTGGGAACACTTTCAATCACCTCCTTTCACACACCTTGAGTGCAAAATTTCTGTTTAGTGGAGCTGTAGGTTGTGTCATGGCATATTTTTCTCTGCTAAATATGTCATAGAAGTTGTTGTAGCAACAGCTGTAGCTGCTGCATTATCAGAGTCGTTTAGAGTGGAGCAGGATACTGGAATGGCCAACAAGCCATCCAGTCCCAAGAAGCTCCCCTCAGGGTTGAGATCACTGAGTTTCAAAAACCATCAGATGATAATTCTTCTCATTTATCCTTGGCTTTGGGGAAGAATGGGATGTACACGAGGCCTAGTATAGTATACAAGAATGTATAAGCTTTCTCTGAAAACAAAAGCTAAAAATACAGTTATCCAAAATATTTGGCAAGAAAATGGCAAGTTTGTGCCATGGAGATGATATTTATTGTAGGAGAAATATAATCTTGGCTTCGCGGACGAAGATTTATGGAGGGGTATGACCACATCTACTATTCGAGGGGGAGGACGTGGACCTGTCCTCGGGCCTGCGCAAAGGAGCTTTTAGGTGGAGTGCAATGTGCGCAGTACTGGCCCCACCCTTTACACCCATGGTTCGTGTGCCATGGCCAAGCAAGCTGGGATGTGGCAGCGAGGTCCTTGGGTCGTAGGTTTTATATCGGAGTGGCCTTCTCCTAAATGGTGATCAAATAAAGTTCTAATTGACCATTAAGCAACGTGTGTTCGAGTAATTGCTCCACCATCAATCAATGGCACACTGACGAGATGCAGAATTGGCTACTCAAGTAATCATAGCACTCTTCAGTCAATAGCCCTGGATTGTGGAGGCAGTTGAGTTTACATCAGCATCAATCTAATGATCGCCAATGTCACTTGCCAAAGAGCTGGGTTGAAATCCCTCTCCAATATCTAGGGGTTCTGACTCCTCCTTCACTTCACATGAACAGTCTGAACCTGGCAGAAAAAAATTGTCTGCAGGGACTAAAATGCAAAAATACTATTGGGAAGTCTGGGTGTACATTTCATCTGCTGTGGCTGCTCTCTGATAGTTTGTTTCCTCCTCCCCTGTTCAATGCGATGCTCTGTCCTTGGGCACTTCTGCAGGATGTCAACAAGACGAGATGGAGGAGTTCAACCCGCAAGGAATGATTGGCTGACTCTGGAACGGGTTGTAAAGAATGGGTGGAAGGAAATGTTATGAGAGATAAGGTCAGTGTTGTTGGGAAGGGATCATTTAAATAGGCAAACTTACCAACCAGGCAGTTCCCTCTTACTGCAACGACACTGCAGTAAAACTGCACCTAACAAAGGAAAATCAAGCTTCAAACCCCATTCACCACAATTTATTGCAAGAACTCTCTCGCCATTTCACCAGTCACTACTTTGGCAAGAAATTCAATTGGTAAACCAGATGTCTACCTTCTCCTGTGTCTGGGATTGGGTGAATATTGTGCTTCATGTAAATTTCAAACCGCATGAAGTTTGGAAAGGATCGACATCACAGTTCAACATTGAGTTTGCATCTTTTTTATTGGGAGCAGTATCTTTTAATTTTAAAATTTGTGCACTTCTGTCACAGGCTGTTTAGAGCAGTAGTTCTCAACCTTTTTCTTTCCACTCACATACCACTTTAAGTAACCCCTATACTATCGTTACTCTGTGATTAGTAAAGGATTGCTTAAGTTGGTATGTGAGTGAAAAGAAAAAGGTTGAAAACCACTGGTTTAGAGGGTAAAACATGATGAACAAAATGAAACTGCTGGCATTCAATGGGCTGTTTAGCATCAGCCTTCTTTTAACTAGATCATAGAGCTCCAAAGCATCAGTACAAGTTTCCTCAACCAAATCCCACATTGCCAGGGGCACAGATAGATCATTTACTAGATTGAAATTCACATTGGATCTAAAGAATTGTACCTACTGGGTGGGGAAAATAAACATTTCGACCCACTTTAGAACTTTTTAAAATCGACTTGACCTTGGCTGTTAGGGCAACACTTTTGGTGGGGAGACCAGGGGGCGACAGCGGTGACAGGCATTTGGGTTTACCTGGTTCCAGAGCAGTTCCAGCTGCGTGGGGGATGATGGGTAATGAAGACGGTCATTGATCCCTCATTGAGCCACCACTGCTGCCTCCGCCGCCCTAAGCGGGCCAGTGAGGTGCTCCAGCAAGCTCCAGCAGCACTTCACCCCTGCCTACAACAGATATCCCACAACTCCTGTCAACTGCCAGGACAGATTCACAACGAGGTTCTGAACTTATGGCCCAATTAAAACTGGTGCATTGCTGGGTGAATGTAAATATTGTGTTCTGAGCCCCCAAAGAGAAATGAAATCAAGTTTATGGAGAAAATAAACAATAATGTGAATTGCTCCACCGTTGGGCACCCCATTGGCTGAAATGGGTAAGGCAACGTGTTTTATAAATGCAAGTGTTTTTTTACAACCAATCACAAATCATTGCAAATGATTCACAACAGAGGGTGGTGTTGCTGTGAATCATTTCCTGCCCCCTTTTGCCCTGAGAAGCTGGATCCCCATGTAAAAGGACTCAGCAGCGTAAACACTGAATCCACTTTTCAGATTTCCCTTTTACATTGACCGTGAGTTGGTCAATAAAGCAGCTTCTCCATGTAAAAAGGACTTCAGGAAGCCAGTTTGCATGTTCACGCAGAACCGAGAAAAGCCAGCTCCATGAGTCAAATACGCTCCACCGCTGACACCACCTACCTAGGTGGATCGAAGACGGGTAAGTCTAGACCCCCAAATCCACCTTGAGATTCTTTCACATAGCGCTTGAAAGGTCTGTATAAAAGTGGCTCTTGTCCCTTTTCCTTCAGCTCTGCATTCACAGAGCCATGCCCTCCCTGATCAATTCTCACCTTTCCTCTCCTACCCTTTTGTCTGTTGGCCTGTGCTCCACCCCCTGCCCTTTCTTCCCTTCTCCCCCAGCCTTTCCACCTTGACACCTGCCTGATTTTTACTCTTACCTTGAAGAAGGGCTCAGGCCTGAAATGTCGGTGATATATCTTTACCTCTTATGGACACTGCGTGACCTGCTGAGTTCCTCCAGCATTTTTGTGTTTTTAATACTAGGCCTGGACCATAATTAGTTGCAGAGAAACATGATAGGGTGCAGAGTCTGTGATTGTAAAAACACCAAAAATGCTGGAGGAATTCAGCCGGCCTATTCAGCATCTATAGGAGACAAAGATATATTGGCAACGTGGATTATTTGGGAATACTCCTGAGATCCAGCAATGCACTTTGGCTAGTGGAGTTACAAAACTGGCAGGGTCAAGAGGATTGTGAGGCACATTTTGAATAATGGAGAATGAAGGGTTATGGGAAACAGGCAGGTAGGTTGAGCTGAGTTCATGGCCAGATGCGCCATGATCTTATGGAATGATGGCCTGTTCCCATTTCTGATGTTCTTACACTCTTATTCAGGTGAGTCGAGCTATGATAGCACTCATGCCCTTTGGGAGAGAAGAATGTAAGTTTCTTTCCTACCGAGGACTCTGAGAATGAGACCCAGAGGCAGTGAGTCAGGACTGTGGGAGTGTTATTTCCTTGGAGATGGTGTTTTTTTAATTTAGACATACAGCACGATAACAAACCATTTTGAGCTTTGAAGATGAACTGCAGACTCCTTCCACCCACCACCCTTCCCCCCCCCCCCCGACCTTGTGACTTGGCCCACATATCTCCATTATCCTAGTTGACTATCCTAGTCTTTAGAAAAATTGATTCATTTCCAAAATTAAATTAGCTCCTAACAGGTCTGGCAACATGGATATGAAGGGCCAATGTTCACCCAACTGACCTACAACTCATGGGGCATTCCAAATGGTGGGAGGAAACCAGAGCATCCAGAAGAAGCCCACACAGACATGTGAAGAACATACAAACTCCTTACACACAGTGCGGGATTCGAACTCCACTTCCGATCACTGACGCTGTAACAGCATTACGCTAACTGCTTCGCTAACCATACCAGGTTGTTAGATGAAGTTTCAAAGCTTCTTGTGTGTTGTGTAGATACGGATTCATGGGGGAATGGGGAGGGGGTGTTCAGGGAAAGTCCTCATTCCTAGAATGCAGTCATCCTTCAATGACTGAGTCAAAATTTCCCTGTCAGATATTCCTCACCCCCACAAGCCTGGCCTTGACACAGAATCTTCACTGACTCAGCCTGTTCTTGTTGCCCTCTCGCCCACATTCCGCAGGTAACCCATCAGCTCTCTTTCTCCACCTGATATATGAGCTGCATCTGGAATCACAGCTAAGCTGGAATGAAAATCCAAAGCAATGCTATCCAGATCCCATTGAATTTCAACAGAGACCAAAGGATTTCCAGAATAGAACCCAAATCTTCTATGTACCAGATGGCTACCCATAATTCTTATTCACCAGCAACTCCTTCAAGCTAACCTTGCAATCACATTCTCGGAGTAGTTATACTTTCATTTTGAGACATTCTGGGTGAAGGCAGTCTCCACGACACCTGATGTGACTTGTTTAGCTCACTTCCGTGATGCCTAGGGAGATAATTCCCTTCTTTCATTCTGTCCCATGCTTTTGGCCAAGCCAAACATTTACTCAAAGTGCTCAGATTGCCATCAGCTCAGCACACTTGACTCAACCAGTTTGTATTTGTTCATTGACCCTGCACTAAGCTTCCCTGAATTATATACACAATTTTGTTTCAATTATGGGTTGCGTACGTCAGCTTTATTTTTAAATGTATGAGCAACAAACCAGAACTGTCAGCGTCATTTTTTTATGCAGCTTTCATTGATGACTTCGTTTTCACCTCACACTGGAAATTCCAGATTCAACAAAACCCGACTGCAAATACAACTTGCCGTCTTAACATTTGCTTCCCAAAAATCCTTGACGTCAGGAACTGAAGTTCAATGTTTAGTGTCCATGTCACCTTCAAAGAGCCAAGCCATCCACTGACACACAGACCAATGAAGGACTGAGACAGTTCCAGTGAGAGTGAAACTGCAGACCATCAGAGGAAGTGTTGAACCAAGGTCCTGACTGATTCTGCAGTGGATTCCCATGGAAAAGCTTTGAAGATGAACTGGAGACTCCTTCCACCCACCCCCCCCCCGACCTTGTGACTTGGCCCACATATCTCTATCAACTAGGATAGTCTTTAGAAAAATGGATTCATTTCCAAAATTAAATGAGCTCCTAACAGGTCTGGCAACATGGATACGAATGCAGGCAAATGGCACCAGGGCAGAATGCCAGCTTGGGCAGCAAGGGCAAGTTGGGCTGTAGGTCCCTTTGCCTGTTCCATGACTCTCCAGAACTCCACATCGAATACATGATATAGAGGCATGATGAGTTTCACCATTCAATAAGATCATGGCAGATTCTTGACCTTAACCTCATTGTTGACATCAAAATCTACTGTGAGTGAGCCTCCTGAAGTCTCCAGGAGAGAGAATTCAAAAGTTTTAGTCCCATGTCTTCTCAACCCTGTTGTCATATTGATACTCCATCTGGGAAAATACCATCACCCCACCCACCCTACATCAACCCAATGAGGATAGAGAGTCCCAGAGCATCACAGCTCTAAAACAGGCCTTTCAGCCCAGCTTGTCTATGCTGACCAAGTTGTCTGCCCAAACTAGTCCTATTTTTCTGGCCCATAATCCCTCTAAACCTTTCCAATTCATGAACCCTTCTAGGTGTCTTTTAAAAGTTACAACTGTCTCCACCTCTGCTTCTTCTTCAGGTCGATCATTCCATGTACATGCCACCTTCTGTGTGCAGATGGTTCTCCTTCTGTCCTTTTTAAATATTTCCCAACTTACTCTCAATCTCTAGTTTTAGACTCCCCTTTCCATGGGAAAATACTATGACCTTGTACTTTATCTAGGCCACTCAATTTTATAAACCTTTCTACACCCCAGGGTGTAGAAATTTCCACTTATCCAACCTTTCCTTGTAACCCCTCCAGCTCAGTTAATATCCCGCAAGAATATTTTTTGCACCCTTTTCCAGTTTAATGACATCCCTCCTATTGCAAGGTGACCAGAACTGCAGACAATATTCTAAATGTGGCCTCACCAATGTCACATGTACAGTTGGAGCCTGATCTCCCAGCTCCTGTACCCAATGCCCAGACTGATGAAGGAAGCGCACCACTCCGTTGACCTGTGTCACCACTTTCAGGGAAGTATTTACCTGCACCCTGAAGGCTCTCTGTTCTACGTTACCACCATTCACTATGTAAATTCACATTCAATTCGCCTTCTTTCCTTATCTCCTCTCCTCTCCTCCTCCTTCCTCCTTTTTATTCAGGTGTCTGCCTGTTTCTGCTTAATAGGTGACGAAGGGCCCCGGCCTAAAATGCTGGTTACCCTTTCCTTCCCATGGACGCCGTGTGACCTGCTGAGTTTCTCCACCACAGTCATGTATTGCACCCTCCCCACACAGAACAACAGTTTAAGACAGCAACTCATCCCCATCTTACTGAGGGCAATTATGGATGGGCAATAAATGCTGGCCTTGTCATTGACACCAACATGCCATAAATGAACAACAACCTCTATCTGCATCTGGTGGGATATGAGAGGTGGGCTATTCACAACCTCCCTCCATCTAAAGAAAGAAGAGGGCAAATCTGCCACCTGGCATCACTTCAGGATGAAAGAGGTACTGTTGAAGTGAAAATATATTACCATTGCGTGGTCGCCCAGCTGCTCGAAAGATGTCACTGAGGGGGAGAGGGTACTGAAAAGATTTATCAGAATGTTGCCAGGACTGGGAGGCTTGTGTTGTGAGGAGAGGCTGGATAGGCTGGGACTTTTCTCCCTGGAGTCTAGGAGGCTGAGGGGAGGCCTTGTAGAGATTTATAAAATCATAAGGGCCAGAGATCAGGTAAATATTTATAGCTTTCTCCCAGGGTAGAGGAATCTAAAACTAAAGGCTGTAGGTTTAATGGTTCAAAAGTTCCTTTTATTGCCACATAATAATACATTTAAAATATAATATACATGACATACTTCAGCTTTTGTCTCCCCGCAAGGCAAACAAAGAGTTGCTATGAGCAATAATTAGGAGAAAGAGAAGCAAAAGAGAATCCAAGGGGCCTGAGGGGCACCTCCTAGTAGTAGAGGAAGATACAATTGTAATGTTGAAGAGACATTCAGATGGGGACATGGATAAGAAAGGCTAAGAGGGATGTGAGCCGAAGGTTGGAAAATGAGACGAGGTTGGCAATTTGGCTGGCATAGATGATTTGGGCTGAAGGGCCTGATTCCAAGCTGTGAAACTCTATCATTTGATGAGTAGAGGGGTGTTGTTTCACTACACTGACATCAGGGTGTTCAGGGGTCACAACCTTCCTGGTGTTTGGTGAGCTAGAGGTTCAGTGGAGAGACTGGTGCAAATCCCCACCCTAGTTCAATGCAGAAAATGTCATAACCTTCCAATTTTGATCCTAATCAATGCATGGACTGCATTGTAGCTCTGGTCACAGTGAGGAGAAGCTTGTTAAGGTGATGTGTGCACAAATGCAGTGTCTGCAATTAAAAGCACATCATCAATGTCCTGCCAATGCAAGTTTGATCAAACCAGGTCTTTTGCCTCATTTCAGTAAAGAGATTGAATCTAAATTATGTGCCACTGCACTGTGAAGGAATTTCATAAACAAAGCAAGGAAACAAATGCCAGCACAATCTAAAAATAGACCAGGAGATCACATTGCAAAAGCATGCATTCTCTTGAACATGCCAGGAGTTTGTGAATGTAGCTCATTGTTTTGCAAGAAGTGTGAAGATACACTGGCCTGACTGGAGCCCCAGGACCAAGGACTTAAATGGGTTTGATTTTGACCAGAAGTACAACATGTCACTAAGTGTAAGTCTCTCAGAAGTAGGCAGTGCAAGATTAATCTTCAGACAGGCTTCGATGTGTTACTGGTGGAAGTGAAAGCGGTGGCGTGGTGGGGGGGAACTAGACAAGGAGTTTTGGTCTGGCTGCTCTGAAATAGTGGCTAAGCTGACTGGGAAGTAGTGTGATCTGTCAGAAGTGGCTTCCTGATGTCGGGGCTTGAGTGGGTAAAAGGCCAGAATGGGATGTCCAAGAGAAGGAAGAAGACTTAAGACAGGATAAGAGGTCTTCAGTGGGGGTGGAGAATCCCAGTTGAAGAAGTAGGAACAGAAACAGAGACAACGGAAGAGGAGCTTAGCATCATGGTGTGTGCAGAACTCATTGAGGTGTGGGTGAAGGGGGATGACGGTGAAACCGCCATGAAGAACGAGTGTTCCATCTCCGAGAGGGGAAGGCCGGAGGGATAGTAAAGACCTGGCAGGAGTTACATTGGGGGTCAGTGGGGTGGAGAGTGTTGGGAAGCGGAGGATGGGGTTGTGGGAAGCTTGACATCAGCCATTATGGGTAGGGAATATTCGACTTGTTTTGTCACCTCTGACTGTTGTTTCACAGTCCTAAATTAGCAATGATCTGCGAGATATAAAGACATAAAACTCTACAACCTAGTTTTTTAATCTGTATCATTTGTTCATCTGTGTCAGTAGCCCAGCTTGTTTCATTTTTTCCATTTCTCTTCTGGAAGAGGAGGACATGTCCATAACCTTTGGGTTATGTCTTCCTTCTCCCAAAGGCTTCAGCTTCCTAACACTTTGGAATTGAGAAAGTGTGATCTGGATATAGGGTTCACCACTAGCTCAGATCCACCACTGAACAACTAAAGAGGTTATGGCGAGGCTGTAGACGGCTATATCAGAACAGGCAGCAACTCGATGCCTCTCTTTTGCTTCCTGTCTTATTTTAACAATGGTCCTGGATTCATTGGGGACCCTTCATTTGACCTCAGGGGAAATGTGGCAATAGTTTTTTAATTTAGAGATGCAGTATGGTACAGGTCCTTTCAGCCCACAAGCCCATGCCATCCAAATACACCAGTTTAATATAACCTTTGATGCCCTGGCTAATCAAGAACCCATCAATCTTTGCCTTAAATACTGGGACACCCAATGACTTGGCCTCCACAACTGCTTGTGGCAACAAATTTCACAGATTTACTACCCTCTGTCTGAATAAATTCCTATGCATCTCTGTTCTAAGCAATCCTGAAGTTGTGTCCTCTTGTCCCAGACAGTCCTAGCATGGGAAACAAACCTTTCTAGACAGGGCCGGATTAAGGTAGTGCGGAGCCTGTAGAATATATTATAAAGGGTCTCTAAATTGTGCCGGCTGGCGCAAGCGTGGTCCTAAATAGCGCCGGCTGGCACATCCTCAGTCCTAAATAGTACCGGTTGCGCATGCGCGGTGAAGGGGGAGTATGTCAGCTGCGGCCCCCCCCCTCCCCCCCCATCCCGAGAGAGATTCTGACACTGACCCTGTATGCCTGCTTTGGTAAGTTTGAAAGAGTCTTAATTATCCTTAACACAATGATTCTACTTTCTCAGATCACTGTATATTCAGTGATTAAATCCTTGATGAATGGTTATAATTATTTTTACTAACACCCCTTTAAGCTTTCATATTTCCCACCAATTCCCCCAAACTCAAACTGCCATTATATAACACTGATAGTATTACCTACACGTTGGGATCAATTTCAAATATCAAAAGTATTCGCTCTAGAAGTGTACTCCAATACTTCTGTACAGTCTCCATTTCTTTCACAAGTGGAGAATCGACAAATTGTGCAGTGGTTATGTGATATCACACTCCTATCGGCTGTGTTAATACCTTGATTAAAGGTGATAAATGGCTAAAATCGCTAACTTTAAAGTAGTATGTGCAACTTTTGCTATGTGGTGGAACACAGTAATGCAGGTGGGGGACCTCACTGGACTGCTCCGGCTGGCCCTCCTCCGACCTGGTAACTCCTCCTCGTAAAGGCTGAGAGCCCTAGTCTCCTCCCTCGATTCCAGCCTCGGATCCAGGCCAGAAGCATGTCATTGTATGCTGAGGTTTCAGGACATTAAAGCCTTTGACCATGTGCTTCGTGTCTGCGTGTGGTCATTGATCGAGTTACATGCTGCTACATTAATCCAGCACTGTTTCTACATCTACTCTGTCCATGCCTTTCAGCATTTGAAATGTTTCAATGAGATTCCCCCATCATTCTCCTACATGTCAACAAATACAGGTTAAGAGCTTTCTAACATTCCTCACAGAGTCGGCATCAGAACACGTCTAATTGAAGGGAATTAGGATAACCGTTAGTGGGGAGGGCACAAACTGCCATTTGAGAACTCAATCAGCATACCTGCCTTGAGCCATCTCCCTGCGTTGCCATCATGCTTCCCCTTCCCTCCAACGTAACAGACATATGCATGTGCTTATAGCGCCTGCAGACTAAACCAAGTGATTCATTTCGGTGACACCCCCTCTAATGGTGTCACCCAGTGACAGTAGTGCTGCGGGTGAGTGGGGGGCACTATAACTCATTTAGGGGGCATAGTCTGCCCACAAATGCCCCCCCACCCCATGACACCGACCCTGGTTCCTCAAACGATAGCCCTTCATTCCTGGAATCTTCCTAGTAAACCTCCTTTTAACCCTCTCCAAAAGCAGCATATTTTTTCTTAAATGAGGAGCCCAAAACTGCTCACAATACTCCAAGTGGTGTCTCACCAGTGCCTTATAAGTCCTCAACATCACATCCCTGCTCTCATAATCTATTCCTCTTGAACTGAATGCCAGCATTGCATTTGCTTCCTTCACCACCAATTCAACATGCAAGCTTTACCTTCAAGTTATCCTGCAAGAGGACTCCCAAATCCCTTTGCATTTTTCAATTTTTTCCCCATTTATAAACATATTCCTCCCATTTATTTCTTCGACCAAAGTAACCGTACATTTTCCAATATTATATTTCATTTGCCACTTCTCTGTCCATTCTCCTAATCCGTCTAAGTCCTTCAGCAGCCTCTGGGTGTCCTCCACATCACCTGTTCCTCCACTCACCTTCATATCATCTGCAAACTTGGCCACAAAGCCATTCATTCCATAATCAAATCATTAATATACAACATAAAAAGAAGCGGCCCCAACACTGACCCCTGTGGAACACCACTGGCTACTGGTGTTCTACCCTGAACTTTTGTTTAATTATTGCACTATCTGCTGTGCCTAAGTATTGGTTGACTTGCCTGGATAGGATGCAAAACAAAGTTTTTCACTGTATGTGCATGTGACTATAAACAGTTCAATTTAATTCAATTTTCACAGATGCTACCTGACTTGCTGAGTGTTTCTCGCGTTTAGTGACAAGCAGGGTTTATTTTCACTGTTTTAATTTTACAGCTTTACTCAGACCGCTGATCCTGGAATCTGCTGGAGGAACTCCATGCATCAAGCAGCGTTTGTGGGAGCTCAATCCACTGGGTTCCTCCAGCAAATTGCATTTAGCTTCTTGTAATGTCATGAAGCATTACACCACTGAGACCCTTCTCGGGTATGAATATTGGTGTAGTCCACAGCAACGGACTAGCATAGCAGTTAGCACAAGGCTATTACAGTGCTGGTGACCCAGGTTTGAATATGGCACTGTCTATAAGGAGTTTGTAGATATTCTCTGTGATCTGTGTGGGTTTTCTCTCGATGCTCCAGTTTCCACCCAAAGAAATAAGAGGCTGGTAGGTTAATTGGGGTGTAATTGAGCGGCACGGGTTTCAATGGCCGGAATTAGCTTCTGCCAGGTTGTGAATAAATAAATTAAAAATTAAAAATAACAAACATAATTCTTAGCATGAAATAAAATAGGAAATGTTTGGGATACTCAGCAGGAAGCATTTATGAAGGGAGAAAGAAAGGGAGTTTAGGTTTCAGACAGAGGACCTATTGTCAGAACAGAAAAAGTGAGAAAATTGCATTTATTGTTAGAGTTAAAAAGAGACACAACAGGAAAACAGAGTCTTTGGCCCATCTTCCTGCTGTGATGTTGGTTCATGAACAAATATTGTTTGGCACTCTGGGACGAAAACAGCCAGGAAATCCAGGAGCTGCTGGCAAAGAAGCGAGCTGCCCACCAGGCTCACCTTACAAAGCCGTCCTGTCCAGAGAAGAAACAAGCCTTCCGTCGCGCATGCAGCCATCTTCAGCGCAAACTCCGGGAGATCCAAAATGAGTGGTGGACTAGCCTCGCCAAACGAACACAGCTCAGCGCAGACATTGGCGACTTCAGGGGTTTCTACGAGGCTCTAAAGGCTGTGTACAGCCCCTCACCCCAAGTCCAAAGCCCGCTGCGCAGCTCAGACGGCAAAGTCCTCCTCAGTGACAAGATCTCCATCCTCAACCGATGGTCAGAACACTTCCAATCTCTTTTCAGTGCCAACCGCTCAGTCCAAGATTCCGCCCTGCTCCAGCTCCCTCAACAGCCCCTAAGGCTAGAGCTGGATGAGGTTCCCACCCTGGATGAGACATATAAGGCAATCGAACAACTGAAAAGTGGCAAAGCAGCAGGTATGGATGGAATCCCCCCAGAAGTCTGGAAGGCTGGCGGCAAAACTCTGCATGCCAAACTGCATGAGTTTTTCAAGCTTCGTTGAGACCAAGGTAAACTGCCTCAGGATCTTCGTGATGCCACCATCATCACCCTGTACAAAAACAAAGGCGAGAAATCAGACTGCTCAAACTACAGGGGAATCACGTTGCTCTCCATTGCAGGCAAAATCTTCGCTAGGATTCTACTAAATAGAATAATACCTAGTGTCGCCGAGAATATTCTCCCAGAATCACAGTGCGGCTTTCGCGCAAACAGAGGAACCACTGACATGGTCTTTGCCCTCAGACAGCACCAAGAAAAGTGCAGAGAACAAAACAAAGGACTCTACATCACCTTTGTTGACCTCACCAAAGCCTTTGACACCGTGAGCAGAAAGGGCTTTGGCAAATACTAGAGCGCATCGGATGTCCCCCAAAGTTCCTCAACATGATTATCCAACTGCACGAAAACCAACAAGGTCGGGTCAGATACAGCAATGAGCTCTCTGAACCCTTCTCCATTAACAATGGCGTGAAGCAAGGCTGTGTTCTCGCACCAACCCTCTTTTCAATCTTCTTCAGCATGATGCTGAACCAAGCCATGAAAGACCCCAACAATGAAGACGCTGTTTACATCCGGTACCGCACGGATGGCAGTCTCTTCAATCTGAGGCGCCTGCAAGCTCACACCAAGACACAAGAGAAACTTGTCCGTGAACTACTCTTTGCAGATGATGCCGCTTTAGTTGCCCATTCAGAGCCAGCTCTTCAGCGCTTGACGTCCTGCTTTGCGGAAACTGCCAAAATGTTTGGCCTGGAAGTTAGCCTGAAGAAAACTGAGGTCCTCCATCAGCCAGCTCCCCACCATGACTACCAGCCCCCCCACATCTCCATCGGGCACACAAAACTCAAAACGGTCAACCAGTTTACCTATCTCGACTGCACCATTTCATCAGATGCAAGGATCGACAATGAGATAGACAACAGACTCGCCAAGGCAAATAGCGCCTTTGGAAGACTACACAAAAGAGTCTGGAAAAACAACCAACTGAAAAACCTCACAAAGATAAGCGTATACAGAGCCGTTGTCATACCCACACTCCTGTTCGGCTCCGAATCATGGGTCCTCTACCGGCACCACCTACGGCTCCTAGAACGCTTCCACCAGCGTTGTCTCCGCTCCATCCTCAACATCCATTGGAGCGCTTACATCCCTAACGTCGAAGTACTCGAGATGGCAGAGGTCGACAGCATCGAGTCCACGCTGCTGAAGATCCAGCTGCGCTGGATGGGTCACGTCTCCAGAATGGAGGACCATCGCCTTCCCAAGATCGTGTTATATGGCGAGCTCTCCACTGGCCACCGTGACAGAGGTGCACCAAAGAAAAGGTACAAGGACTGCCTAAAGAAATCTCTTGGTGCCTGCCACATTGACCACCGCCAATGGGCTGATAACGCCTCAAACCGTACATCTTGGCGCCTCACAGTTTGGCGGGCAGCAACCTCCTTTGACCGCAGAGCCCACCTCACTGACAAAAGGCAAAGGAGGAAAAACCCAACACCCAACCCCAACCAACAAATTTTCCCTTGCAACCGCTGCAATCGTGCCTGCCTGTCCCGCATCGGACTTGTCGGCCACAAACGAGCCTGCAGCTGACGTGGACTTTTTACCCCCTCCATAAATCTTCGTCCGCGAAGCCAAGCCAAAGAAGAATTGTTTGGCACTCTGGGACTAACTGCCTTAGGCAGTAATCTAACAGCAAGTTGTTGCCTGGTTTGGGAACACCAATACCCCTGAGCATAAAGCCCTCCAAAAGGTAGAGGACACAGCCCAGAACATTACAGGCAAAAACCTCCCCACTATTGAGTACATCTAAAGGGAACGCTGCCGTCGGAGAGCAGCAGCAATCATCAAAGACGCATACCACCCAGCATACGCTCTGTTCTCGCTGCTGCCATCAGGAAAGAGGTCTAGGTGTCACAAGACTCGCACCACAGGTTCAGGTACAGCTACTACCCCTCCACCATCAGATTCCTCAATGACAAACTCAATCAAGGACTCATTTAAGGTCTCTTACTTGTGGACTTTATTGATTCTCTTTGTATTGCACAGTCAGTTTGTTTACATTCATTATCTGTTTAAGTTTTTAAAATTTCTCTCCCTGTTTATGCTGTGCACAGTTTATTTTTTGCACTACCGATTAGTGGTAATTCTGCTATGCCCGCAGGAGAAAGGAATCTCAGGGTTGTATGTGATGTCATTATGCTCTCTGACAATAAATCTGAAATTTGTTGCTTAAGATAAGGCAGAAATGCTGAATCTGAATCCAAATCAGGTTTCTTGTTGTTCCGTAGCAGCAGTTTTGTGCTGAAGTGGGTGCCCTTAGCATGAACATAGATGAGCATCTGTTGGTGGTGATGGATAGGGGAATCCACCAACCAGAGCCCTGGTGCAAGAATTCTCGCTGGCCAAATGACAAGCACTGTAAATGCTGGAAATCTGAAATAAACACGTAAAATGCTTCAAAGAATCAGCAGGCATCTGTGGAGAGAGTAGCAGAGTTATCATTTCAGGTTGAAGAAGTATTTCCAAAATTTTCTGCTTTGATTAATCGAGTTCAATAGCTGTGATCCAGCTTTCTTCAGCCATGATCCAGAGATCTGGTTTGTGGTTGAATCTGTCAATAAATAGGCTGCATTATGGAGTTTGAAGTTGGGAAGAACAGGGTGGGAGTAGATAGAACATGGAGCATTGTCAGCTGGGCAGTTAGCACAGTAATGTAGTGTGATTATCCTGCACAACAGGACAGCTGGCTAATCAGATACACTAGCTTGTTATTAATGTCTATCTGGTGTCTGTCTTTATTAAGCAGTGATAGCTTCCTTTATTTCCCTGTATGCAGCTGACAAGAAGTTTGGACATTCCCTATCACAGATAACACATTTTGCCAGTTGCCAGCAACTCTGCCTGATCCATGGGGAAAGATGATTCTACAAGTGATTATGCAAAGAGACTTGGCCAGATATTTGAGGTCCAGGAGCATACAGAGTAATGAACAAACTGGGAATGTGGAGCCAGGCACAACAGCGGTTAGCACAAGGCTATTGCAGTGCCAGCGACCCTGGTTCAAATCTGGCGCTATCTGGAAGGAGTTTGTATGATCTCCCAGTGTCCTGTCTGGGTTTTCTCCGGGTGCTCCGAATTTCTCCCACCCTCCAAAAACGTACGGATGGTAGGTTAATTGCGTGACATTGGGAGGCATGGGTTTCAATGGCCAGAATCAGATTCTACTATGTTGTAAATAAACATAATTTCTAACAGCCTGAAAAGGCTGCATTCTGCATGGTGACAGTTAGATGTATTCAATTGTAGCGTTGTACTGCATATGGAAGCCTTTTGCCCATCATGGCTGGCCATCAGACCTATCTGTACTAATCCTACTTGCCTGCCATCATTCCTTATCCTTCTATGTCCTGTTCATTCAAGAACCTGTCCATGTGCCTCATAAAAGTTTCTGCCTCCACCACCACCTCTGACAGCTAACTCCATGTAACAATGATTTATCCCTTAAATCTCCCCCATCTCACCTTACCCCCTATTCCATCTATAGTTTTAGGCACCCTGCCATGAGAAAGGGCCTATTGATGACTCTCATAATGTTTGCATCATCTCTCAGCCTCCTTCACTTCAGGGAAAGCAGACCCAGCCTATCCAATCTCTCCTGATCATCTGAGCCCTCCAGTCTTGGCAACATCCTCATGAATCTATTCTGCATCTTCCTACAGTGTGGCCACCACAACTGGAGACGATGTTCCACATGTACAACTGTAACAGGAGTCCCAACTCCTGTCCTGACCAATGGAGGCAAGAATGCCTTCCTGTCTACCTCAGCTCCCGCTTCCAGGGTACGATATCCCTGTACTCTGTTCTATAATGCTCTCCAGAACCCTGTCATTCATTGTGCTAGTAGTGGCCTAGTTTACTTTCCCATTCTCTGAGTTCAGAATCTGAAGCCAGCTGTGCCTCAGATTAGTGTAGCTGGTCCCTGAGTCCAGAGATCTGAACGGATAGGGTGCTGCACAGCTTGACTTACGCAGCAAAATGGAGAAGAGGGCAAGAACATTGTATTCCATTTGAAATAGTGATGCTATACATTCTGCCTCATTTGTCAACATTTTGTGATATGAGCAACTTATACTGTTAAAAAAAACACTGGTATGGTCATGCTGATGTGGTAAGACAACTTAATAAAAGCCTGCTTACCACAGTGGTTTGTCCTGTGACAGGAAGTTGTTGGGTCATGTGTGGAAAAATAATGAGATTTTCTCCATTGATGGAGAGAAAGGGACATGAGAGCTCTTATTCCTTGGTCTGATGGAGCAGACTTTGTCTCCAACCATACTTGTCACTGGACAGCATGAGGGGCTATTGAAGACTCACACACTTGCTGCTGCCAGATTTTGTAGAATGTAATTGGAGACAAAATAGTGTCAACTGTTTGTTTTTAAAACCGGTTGTGTTATAAAACAATTTTGGATTAGAACCATATTGTATTAAACCAGCATTTTGCATCCATTGGATAAGGCATTAAACAGCCCCAATTCTCTGACTCTGGTACAATTCTGAAGTGGAAGTAAATTATTTCTGGTCCTATAGGTGGTGCCCCTCCTTTACTTCAAGCCACTGCAAAGAAAATGATTTAATAAGTTGCTACCTTTCTGTGTTTACAAAAATGAAACAACAATTTCACTTCAAACACTACAGTCTTTACAGGTGCACCGTTGAAAGCATCCTGCCAGGGCGCAACTATGTGGTATGGGAACTGCAGAAACTGCAGAGGGCTGTGAAGGCATCTCAAATCATCATCCACAGCTATCCCCTCCACTGACTCCATCTATACTTCCTGCTGCTTTGGAAAAGCAGCTAACATATTAAAAAGATTCATCCCATTCTGACCGTGCGCTCTTTATCCCCCATCCATCCTATCAGGAAGAAGATTCATGTGCACCACCAGATTCGAGGACAGTTTCTTTCCTCCTGTTATCAGACTCCTGAATGAACCTTAAAGTAGTAGAGCTTTGCTATATTTGCTCTTTACCAACTGATCTCTTTCTCTAACTCAACACTTGCTGTACTAGACATGAGATGTCTAACTGGACTACATGCAAAACCAACTCTATCACTGTTAGTACACAAGAAAATTAACGTACTTGAATTTAAATATGCTATATAAATGCAGGCTTTTTTTCCATCCTATCACAAAAAAATGAATATTCTTGGGCCACATATGCAATAATATCTGGAAGCTGATTTCCACCCCCCACCCCGATAGCCTGCTCTTCATTTGCTGCACTCTCCTAATATCTCACTAATGCTCACAACATGAAAGGATAGGAAATTCCCACTAAACCCACCAGGAAAATATATTTTCCCATTCCCATAAGAACAAAGTGCTCTATGATTCAGCCCATTAGAGATCTGCCCTTCTGCCTGATGGATTCAGATGTGGAAGTGGAGACCAGGTAGTTTGATGGTGCACAATATTTGCCTCATTACAGATGTTCTGGTTTTGGAGACGGTGCAAAGGAGAGGTTGATTCCAGAAATGAGGGGGGGTTAACCTATGAGGAGAGATTGAGTTGCCTATAGCAGCTTTCAGGTGGCCAGAATACCCCAAGGTAAAGCTGCCTACAATACCCGAATGCGGCTGTTGGGAGGCCACCTGAAAGCGGCGAACCCTGACCCGAGGAATTACCCACCCAACCCTCCTCACGTAGGTATATTCTCTGCTTCTGAGTGCTCCTCCTAGGCACCTGAAAGTGGGCGGGACTACAACCACAGTCGACAGGAGTCGCCATTTGGTCCGCGGTGCCTCTCCCCGTTGCGGACCTTTCAGGTGCTAGAACAGCACCTTCAGCTCTGCCACCTGAATGTCGCTTCGCACACACCCACAGCCAGCTCCAGAGCTGCATTCTCCCAGCTATTCCACCTGAAAGCGGCTTATGACTGTACTTGCTGGAATTCAGCAGAATGAGAGGGGAAGTTAAAAGAATGCAGAGGAGGATTTACAAGAATGTTGCTGGAACTAGAGGAACTGAATTACAGAGAAAGATTAAACAGGTTAGGACTTTAGTTCCCTGGAGTGAAGAAGACTGAGGGAAGATTTGATAGAGGTATACAAAATAATGGGGGTGTAGACTGAGTAAATGCAAGTAGGCCTTTTCCACTGAGGTTAGGCGAGATGCAAACCAGAGGATATGGGTTAAAGGTGAAAAGGGAGAAGTTGAGGGGAAAACATTGGGGGAAATTTCTTCACACAGAGAATAGTGGTAGAATGGAACTAGCTGCTAGCAGAAATGATTAATTTTTAACATTTAAGAAAAAATTGGACAGGTACATAGATGGGAGAGGTATGGGAGGATTATGGAACGTGTGCAGGTCAGTGGGACTAGATAATAGTTCAACACAGACTAGAAGGGCCAAAAGGCCTTTTTTCTATGCTGTAGTTTTCTATGGATCTTATAGAAACATAAAATTCTGAAAGGGATAGATAAGATAAAGGCAGGGCAGTTGTTTCCACTGGTAGGTGAGACGAGATGAGAATTAAAACTTGCTTCGAATTTGAAGGAGAGAGTTTATGATGGAAATGAAGAGGAATGGCTTTTCCCAGAGAGCGATGAATCTGCAATTCTCTGCCCAGGGAAGCAGTGGAGGGACCTCATGAAATACATTTAAAAAGCAGATGGGCAGATTTAGAAGTTGGGAAATTATGAGGAAAAGGCAGGTAGGTGGAGCTCATTCCACGGTCAGATCAGCCACGGCTTCTGAAATAGCAGAGCTGGCTCGACAGGACTGAGAGCCTCCTCCTGGCTCCTGCTTCTAGTGTTCTTATTGCCCCCCCCCCCCCAGCCCCCCCCTCCCCCACCCCTACTGTCGTCACCTATTCCTCACTGTCACATAAAAATTTTGGGTGTGCCTATTGATGGCAGCAAGATGAATTTCTCTGATAAAATGCAACAATCAGGATTACTCAGTTGAATTTTTCAAACTTTACCCCCTTTTCTGCCCCTCTTATTAGCCTCTGGAAATTGGAATGTGGCTTGTTGTTTTTGGAAACTGGAGGTCTGAACATAAACTGAACTTTACTAATGAAATGCATCTGCTTTATGTTCCGAGTCCTCGGAGGGTGAGGCAACTTCAAGTATGAGCAATCCCCAACAGTCAGCAGGAGAGCAGTGATGCAATGTTTCTGCTTACCAACACATTATCCTTCACCACTCTGGTGTTCTGATTGTTTGCTTTCTGACTGAATGCTAGTTCTTTTTTATATTTACCTCAGCAATCTTATCTATTCTGACTTTGGGGGAGTGCAGAGGAGGTGGGACCATTGAGGCTTTACACCCCAAGGACTGAAACCCAATGCTCTGATGCAGTCGTTCAGTGCAACACAGATGCGGACTTGTCTGCTGAATGGCCACTGCTCCTCCTCGAGCCGGGATCCACTCCTAGTTTGTTCTGCTTTCGACTCAATCAGGAGTGAAGGCCATTCCTGAGTCGACCCTGCTGATTTACCCTGATGTGTTAACCCCCAATGCCAATTTGGGAAACCTTCAAGAAGGCAGCTCGCGACACTTCCTCGAGAAGAATTTAGGATGGACAATACATGTTGGTGTTACAATTGATACCCAGATCCAGAAAATGTATCCAAGGAAACTTGCAAGAAAAAAGTAATGGTGAAATCCACAGTGAACAGCCATCTTAATTTTCAGTTGTACAGGATCAACTAAAGTGAATTTGTAAAGAGCAGGCCATTGATGAAAAGGTCATAGTTGAGGAGAATTCAACAGGCCCTTCAGCCCATGTTGACTATCAACCTCCCATTAACACTAACCTTGCATTAATCCATTTTTTTTTACTCTTGACATTTCAAGATTCCTTTACTATCATGTAATAAAACAGGTGTAATATAACGTAAAATTGTATTTATCTGCTGTAAGTCAAAGATTTACCATCAGCAGAATTGCCCAGCGCCCCTTACAGTCAGAGAAAGAGAAGCAAATGAGATTCCCCCCCAGAGTCCGTGGATTCTCCTCCAGTGCTCCCGAAGCCTCCGCAGCCGCACACACTAGACCAAACTATCAGCAACCTGTGCTCCTGATCCAAAATTCTGACACGACATCCCTGTGCCCTCGGCACCCCCACGCATCCCAGTTCTGATGCCTGGTACCCCTTCAGCCTGTCCTGAGCCAGTCTAGCTTGGTGTGAATCCCTTGACTGCAATCAACAGCAGCCTGCATGGGTACCTTGCCTTGAGACACCAACAGCCCACCTTCTGTGTGCTCTTCTACTGGATCTGGTGCTCCCATTGGGTTCTCCACTAGATCGGAGAGACTGGATGAAGACTGGAAGATTGCTTCATTGAGCACCTTGGCTTTGTCCACCATAATAGTGTGGATTTCCCACTGGCCACCCATTTCAATTCCCTGCCCCATTTCTTCGCTGACCATGTCTGTCCATGCTGCCAGAGAGGACCACCTGCAAATTGGAGGAACAACACCTCATCTTCCGTCTGGGAACCCTCCAACCAGATAATATTAACATCGACTTACCCCGCCTGCCACAGGCCCAATGTAGTGAAGGCCACTCGGCCCTTCGAGTGACTCAGCTTTAACTTCAAGGGACCACTGCCTTCCACGAATAAGAACCTCTATTTCCTCTCAGTCAAAGACGAATGCTCCCATTTTCCCTTCGCCATCCCTTGCCCTGACACCACCACCGCCTCCGTTATCAAGGCACTGGCACAGATCTTCACCATGCTCGGATACCGAGCATTCATCCACAGCGACCGGGGGGGGGGGGGGGGGGGGCTCCAGCTTCATGAGTGAGGAGCTCCATCAGTACCTGGCAGTGTGAGGCATCGCAGCTAGTCGCATAACAAGCTACAACCCTAGGGGCAGCAGGCAGGTGGAATGTGAAAATGGGGTGATCTGGAAGGCAGTCCTCCTGGCCCTGAAGTCGAAAGGCTGGTCCATCAACTATTGGCAAGAGGCCCTCCCTGAGGCACCCCACACCGCATGGTCACTTTTGTGCACGGCTACCAATCAGACCCCTCACGAACGCCTTTTCTCCTGTGAGCGCTGCTGTGCGAATGATTCTGACGTGTTAATTAGTTTAAACTTGTACACGCCAGTCTCAGTATCTTGCTGGCTCCGCATGTCTGACTGTCCTCAAAGGGGCCGGCTTGAGTCTTTATCCGGGCTGGTGATTGACAGCTGGCAGATACTGTGGCTCCCCCCTGCAGTAGGTTGGTAGGAGTGTGGCCAGTGTAGTGGTTGTTTCACCATATTATATGATGTGATGTATGTACTCTGACAATAAATCTGAACTTTGAACTTTGGTTGCAGAAATGGAATTAGGAGTGAAATTAGGAAATCTTTTTTTTACCAAGAGGGTAGAAATTTGACACACTTTTCTCCAAATAGCAGTTTGAATGCTGATTCATTTGTTTTTCTCTCTGAGACTAATTTTTATTTTCTTTACAAAGGCAAGAGGGTACTGAGAGGGGTCATAGACTACAGTTGACCTGTGGATTGTTGGTACAAGATGAGGCTTGAATATGTTTAAATGCCACTAGGGAGAGAGAGCAAAAGTAAAAGTTACACTTAAAGATGTGGAATCAAAATTCTGGCCTTTTAATTGCATAATTTCCCATGAGAGTAGGAGTTGTCTTTCGTCCATTCTCTACCTGAGGAAGCAAGAGAGTCAGCCTCTTTAAGTATATTAAAGATGCAGATTTTTGCATGTTGGGGAAATTTGGGTTTATGGGGAATGAGCGGATAAGTGAAGCTGATTCCACGGCCAGTTCAGCTATGATCTCATTGAATGGCAGAGCAAGCTCGACAGGCCACATTACTGACCCTGGTCTTATTCCTTGTGTTCTTGTCCATCACCACAGAAACAGATTAACATGAGATCAGTGCTGCTTCAGAGACCTTGCTGACTGCTGTTTCAAAGACTGGAAAAGACTTTGGCTAAGATATAGCAGCAGGAGGAGGCCATTTGGCCCATTGATTCCCTTCCATTCTCCCACTCAGCCCCACTTCCCTGCTTTCTCCACATATCCTAGGATCAATAAAGCCACTTCTACAAAATCTACCAAATGCACTCTTGGAATGAGTAAACATTTTCTTACAGGCAGATAGATGTCCTGGCACTGAGGGTCTGGTGATGCTAAAAGCCAGCTCCTCAGGGTGGGACACAGCCTTCCCCCAGGCTCCTGAAATGACCTGTTCTCAGATCCATTCAATAAGTGATATCTAGAGGAAACACAACAAAGTTCCCTCAAACACCGTTCCTACTAACTCATGGAACACCTGAATGAGGGCCGTCAGTCCGAGCTTCTCCGAAAACACATGAAATCCAGTCCCAAATTAGAAGGGATGGGTGGGGAGAGGTGTACATAGTGATTCACTTTTCCTCTCAAATAGCACCTGTGGCTCCATCCACAGACTCATTCATCAGTCACCAAAAGAGCTGTAATGGAAGAAAATTTCCCCTAACTCCACACCCACCAATGTTGCCTTCACACGGAGTACATAATAAAATGTAGATCTATAGAAGTACTACTGTTCATTTGGATTTTTCCTCAGTGATGCAACTAATAAAACTCAAGTTTTTGCTACAGCTTTGAGGCAAATATTCCATGACTCGAAAGGCCAACATGGCCTATTTCCGCTCCGTAAATGGTTATATGGTTATATGGAAACTGTTGGGTTCCAGTTTTAAGAAAGAAAAAATAAACAGCTCTAGAATATGATCTCAAAACACTTAATCAAAATTGTAATAATCCAAAATAATAAAAACAAGTTCTTTGCAATTGTGGCGGTGAGCCTGGATCAATATACAGAGGAAATGGGCTGTCCCCTTGGTGTTGCGATTGGTGTTCTTTCTTGCCCAGTTTTCCAAAGTGAAAATGATCCACTTTGGATGGTGACATCACTTTGTTCTGCTACCATAGTGGGCCAATGTCAATCATGTTTCAATGTGAAGATACAGCAGGGGAAGGGGGCCTTTCACGAACCAACCACCCATTTATACTAACCCACATTCCTCCAACAGTCTTGACGACTTGCCCATGCACTGTGAGGAATTTGTAGCAGCCAGTTCACCTCCCCACCTGCATGTCTTCAGGATGTGGGAGGAAGCGGGAGCAACCAGGGGTGACCCATGCAGGTGTAGGGAATGTGCAAACTCCACACGGATAGGGCTTGAGGTCTGGAATGAGTAAGTGGCTGTACCAACTGGGCCACCACAATTTATTGTGGTGCTATGAAATGGAGAGACTTTGCACGCCACTGCTTTGGTGAATAAAAAGCAAGAGGATGGGGGGAATGGCTAATACGCCAGCAGAATCATTATCATCCGTTCTTCTGATCCCCGGGCTTAATTTCAGCCTATGGTGTACTTGCTTTGCATTTTGCAGCAGTTGGTTATGTCGAGGTTCTCCCTGTTTGAGGTTGTGAGATGCGTCACCATATTAACCTGCGTGTTGGAATCCAAAACACCAATAGTGGCAATGCCATCAAGAAATTAAGTCATTGATATCAATGCTTCAGGACAAATACTTTAAGTTCATAAACAGCTAAGAAAGGCCATGCCTGCGAGAGCATGTTGCAGCTGCACTGTTTCTGATTTTCATTATTGCATGGCGCAGTTTGCTACCCACTGGGGCACGGATGAGAGCCATCACCCCTATAATCTGCCTGTCTTGACATGAGTATGTAGCCTGCCCATTCTGCAACCTCAGGCCCAGAAACATGGAGCAGCACGTGTGCCTAGAACCCCACTTGTGGACAGGAGGTGGAGCTCAAGTTGACACCTGACCACTCCAGAGTCATAACACTAAGACATCAAAGCATCTTCATGAATGGAACATGAGAGCAAGGAATTCTTGGTGCACCTGCACTAGGATTTGAAAGTACACCTGGTGGGTGCAAGAAAAGGTCCCCTTGCCTTGGACAGTACAGGCCCACAGTGTGGTGTTGACCTAATAACCTACACTAATAATTGCTGAGTATTTCCTAACTACATAACCTTCCATTTTTCTCAATTCCATGTACCTATCTAGTTGTCCATTGAATGATCCTATCATACCTGCCTCCTCCACCATTGCTGGTAGTGTATTTCATGCATGCACCACTCTACGTGTGGAAAAAGTCATCAATTATATTCCCCATCCCCACTCCTGACGTGGTTACTTACAAATCCTTGAAGCTATGCCCGGTCACGTAGCCATTTCAGCCCTCGAAAAGTTCTCTGACCTCCGACACAATCAATGCCTCTCATCATTTTGCACACCTCCATCAGGTCACCCTTCACCTTTTTTCACTCCAAGCAAAAAATGCCAATTTCACTCAACCTTTCCTCTTGTTAGTATTTGAATAGTCAGGGACTGATTAGGGATAGTCCACGTGGCTTAGTGTGTGGTGGGACGTGTTTAACAAATCTTATTTTTTCAAGGGGGTTACGAGGAAAGTTGATAAAGGAAAGGCTGAGGATGTTGACTTTTGTAAGGCCTTTTACAAGGACCCATTTGGGAAGGTTCCATCTCTCGGTATTTACGGTGAGGTAGTAAACTAGGGTTGATGTTGGCTTTATGGAAGACATCAGAGAGCGGTAGTGGATGGTTGCCTCTCTGACTGGAGGCCTGTGACTTGAGGTGTACCTCAAGGACTGATCCTTGAGGTGTTGGGTCTGTTATTGTTTGTCATCTATATCAATAATGTGGTAAATTAGATCAGCAAGTTAGCAGATGACACAAAGATTGAAGGTGTTGTGGACAGTGAAGAAGGCTTTAAATACTTGCAGCAGGATATGGAACCTGCTAGAAAAATGAGCTGAAAAATGGCAGATGGAATTTAATGTGGACAAGTGTGAGGTGATGCATTTCGGAAGGACAAACCAAGATAGGACATATATATAGTAAATAGTAGGGCACTGAGGATGTGGCAGAACAGAGGGATCTGGGAATACAGATACATAATTCCCTGAAAGTGGCATCACAGGTAGATTGGGTAGTAAAAAGAGCTTTGGCATAATTGGCCATATTAAATCAAAGTACAGGAGTTGGGATGTTATGTTAAAGTTGTATAAGACAAGGGTGAGGCCAAATTTGGAGTATTGTGTGCAGTTTTGGTCACCTAACTACAGGAAAGATATCAATTGAATCTCTTTAACTTTCAAGATTCTCAATTTATTGTCATGTAATTTGTTTTTGTCTGCCGTAAGGCAAACAGATTCACCATTGGCAGAAATTGCCTGAAGCACCTCTTACAGTCAGAGAAAGAGAAACAAAAGAATCCCCTCAGAATCGCCAGGTGTCCGTGGATTCACCTCCAGCACTCCCACAGCCCCTGCCATGGTCATCGTCCTGTGGGTCATCTCCTCTGCTCTCCTTCTCAAATGAGGGGTGGTCTCCTCATCTTCTGGTTCCCTGCGCCAGTCGATTTTAACATTTAAGAAACATTTGGGCAGGTACATGGATGAGAGGTGGATGGAGGGATATGGACTGGGTGCAGGTCATTGGGACTAGGCAGAATAATAGTTTAGAACTATCCCTGGCAGACATGAATGCTGCTCCTCCATGTATCAATGTTGATCTATAAGGAGTCAACAGCTCTGGGTACTGGGGAGGAAGGTGGAGTTGAAACAAGGATTGGCTCAACCACGATCCCATTGAGTGAGCAGATTTGAGGGGCTGGCATCCTCGTACATTCTGAGCAAATTGAGAATAGTGCCCTGAGGAAAGTTTGATGGCTGTTGGTCTATTCCTGGAGTTCAGAGAATGTTGGGGGTGGGGGGGGGGGTGTGGTGGGAACACATCATAGAAGCATTTCAAACGGGGGTGGGGGGAAACATTATAGAAGCATTTCAAATGTTGAAAGGTCTGGACAGAGTAGATGTGGCAAAGTTGTTTCACGTAGTTGGGGAGTCAAGGACAAGGGGGAACAGCTTCAAAACTGAAGGGTGCCTGTTTAAAACAAATGTGGAGGAATTATTTTAGCCAGAGGTTAGTGAACATCTGGAATTTGCTGCCACGGATGGCTATGGATGGCCTGGTCATTGAATGAATTTAAGGCAGAGATTAATAGCTAGTCACGTCAAGTCACCTTTATTTATCGTTCATATCATGCTCACATAATAAAGACAAAATAGCATTTCTTCAGGACCATGGGGTATATCAGCTATCTGAATAGTCAGGGTATCAAAGGTTATGGGGAGAAGGCTATGGAGTGGGGTGATTGGGAGAATGGATCAACTCATGATGGAATGGTGGAGTGGACAATGGGCTGCATGGTCTGCTTCTGCTCCTATATCTTATGGACTTGAATAATTGCCCTACAGATCCCTCAGTCCCGTGGCTAACATCTATTCAGATATGTGTACAAAATTGAGTGGTATAGATAGAGTAAATGCAAGCAGGCTTCTTCCATTGAGGTTGGGTGAGGCAAGAGCTCGAGATCATTGATTAAGGGTGTAAGTTGAAATGTTTAAAGGGTGAGGTGATACATTTTGAAAGCGCAAGCCAAGGTAAGAAGAATGAGGGGTAATGGGATCTGGGAATGCAAATACCTTATTTCCTGAAGATGGCATTGCATGTGGACAGGGTTGTAAAGAAAGGTTTTGGTATCTTAGCCTTTATAAATGAAAGTATTGAGTATAGGAGTTGGGATGTTATATTGAGGTTGTTTAAGACATGGATGAGGCCAAATTTGGAATATTCCGTGCAGTTCTGGGCACCTAACTACAGGAAGGATATCAATAAGATTGAAAGAAGATTTACTAGGATGTTGCCAGGTCTTCAGAAGTTGAGTTACAGGGAAAGATTAAACAGGTTAGGACTTTATTCCTTGGAGCAAAGAAGAATAAGGGGAGATTAGATAGAGGTTTACAAGATTATGAGAGCTATAGACAGAGTGGATGCAAATAGGCTTTTTCAACTTAGATTGGGAGAGATAAATACAAAAGGTCATAGTTTTAAACTGAAAGGGGAAAGGTTTAGGGGGAAGTTCTTCACTCAGAGAGTGGTGAGAAAGTGGAATGAGCTGCCATCTGATGTGGTGAATGCGGGCTCGATCATGGGTTTTAAGAATAAATTGGATAGGTTCATGGATGGGAGAGCCCTAGAGGATTAAGGAATGGGCACAGGTCAGTGGGACTAGGGAGATGATGATCAGTGCAGACTAGAGGGGCTGAATGGCTTGTTTTCTGTGCCGTAACTTTCCATGGTTCTATGGCAATATTAGGATGTTAGTGTAGTGAATAGTACAACTCTACTGCAGTGACCTGGCTTCAAATTGCAGCAGTCTCTAAAGAGTTTGTACGTTCTCCTCTTGTCTGTGTGGATTTCTTCCGGGTACTCCAGTTTCCTCCCACCCTCCAAAAATATAAAGTATTTGAAGGTTAATTAGTGTATTTTTGGGGTACAGACTCGTGGACTGGAAGAACCTATTTCCATGCTGAATGTCTATATGTAAAAGAAATTAGTGGGAAATTCTTCCATCAGTGGTGAGAGTGTGGAACAAGTTGCCAGCTGAAGTGGTAAATGCAATGTGGGTTCCATTTAAAAATTTCACAAAAATTTGTATAGGATACATGGATGGAAGGGGTATCGGGGGCTTTGGTCAGAGTGCAGGTCAATGGATCTAGGCAGACCAATTGTTCAGCACAGACTAGATGGGATGAAGGACCTGTTTCAATACTGTCTCGTTCTTTGGTTCAATGGTATCCCTCAACTAACATCATTTACACAGGCTATCTGGCCATTATCTCATTGCTTGTGAATAATCCTCATTTTCTACAACTGTAATTAACAGACTGAAACACAATTATGGATATCCTATTTAAAGGACATTAATTATTTCTATTGTATTGTCAATTCTCCTGTCTGTTGGTAACTGGGGCAGTCTGAAGGCCCTTGATGGGGACACAATAGATTAATTGCCCTCTGCCCCCAATCTCAGCACAGATAATTTCAAACCAAGGATGAGACCACCGTCAGCATCATCACCTCCTAAAAGCATTTCTCTTTCAATCTTTTAATTGAGTTCTATAGAACACAAAAATACTGAATATGAAGAATATAAGTACATTTCCAAAAATAAAACAATAATGTTATACCCTTTCCCAATACAACGTTGTCACAATGACAAAAAAGAAAAGAAAAGAAAAAAAAATAAACCAAAGAAAAGAACTCTAATCCCTTACCGTAAGAAAACCTGGATAAAATTAAAGGTAGCATAGATCTGCTGAATCAAGACAAACAGATTTTGAAAATAGTCCATAAAACTACTCCAAATTTTATGAAAATTAGTGTTAGTATACAACGTGGAACACCTGATCAAGACATGACATAACCACTGAGTACTAATGGATGGAACAGGATCTTTCCATCTAAGTAGGATAGCTATTCGCGTGATCAGATGAAGTAAACAGCTTGTTAATATCATCTAACACACCAAACAAAGCCGTTAAAGGGTTAGGTTCAAGATTAACACATAATATTATTGACAAAACACATAAAAATCTCCCTCTAAAAAGGTTCAAGAACTCGACAAGACCAGAACATGTCTATCAAGGTTGCTTCCCCAATGTTACATCAGGGATTTAGATCAGGAAATGTACGGGATAAAAGCATTTCACCAGAATCCCATCATGGAAGGACAAGATAGCTTTGTGCACCCAATCCAATAGTAAAGCCTGTATCATGGAGCTCATTGTGATATTATTGATTGATGTTGAAGTAGACACTGTACATTCAAGGGTCTCCAATGTCACATTGATAAACTCAATCAGAAGGGAGGGGAGGTCCTTCTGTTGGAGGGGAGGAGGGGGTCTTTCTCTCAGAGGCGAGGAGGGGGTCCTTTGGTCAGAGGGGAGGAGGGATCTTACTGTCGGGGGGAGGGAGGGGTCTTTCCTTTAGCAGGGAGGAAGGGATATTCCCTCCACCCCCTCCGATGGAGGGAGGGGTCTTCCCATCAGAGGGGAGGACAGATCTTTCTGTTGGAGGGGAGGAGGGGTCCTCCCATTGGAGGGGAGGAGGAGTCCTTCCATCAGAGGCCAGGAGAGGTGGATTAGTGGATGGAAAGGCTCCCCTTTCCTTGTGGGAATTGGAAGGACAGCTCTTCCCAAGATGACCAGCAGATGGGAAAGCATCATTGACACTTCACCCATATATTTACAGTGCATCCCTTCCACTTGCTTGGATCGATAGGTTACCAAAAGAGCAGGAGCCTAAGCTCAATCACCGGGCATTGTTGAACTGCCTATCCTTTGGCTGGTGGGAAAGATTAGAAAGTGCACTGAGTTGTAAGATGTATAGTACAGAAGCAAGCCATTTAGCCCACAGTGTTTATGATGACCCTTTTGCCTATCTCCAGTATATCTTGCCTATTTAAGATTCTGTGCAAACAACTCTGAAGGGTAGCGATTGCATCTGATTCTGCCACCTCCTCTGGCAGCGAGTTCCAGCTGTCAGCCACTGTTTCTAAAATTATTGCTCGTCAAACAATTTGCCTTTAAAGTTCCTTTTACAAACCATAAACCTACATCTTCCATTGTGTGTTATCCCCACCAGCAAGTATGAACTTTGCTGAATCTGCACTTTGTGCAATTGAAAAAACTGGTGACGGTGCAGGAGCTGCTGTAACGGCAGCATTGCTGTTGGGGCAGACCCAGGGAGAGCGTGGAGCAGAGACACAGCGCTCCTCACAGGGTCCTGCTGCCCAGATCTACTGCGACAGCTCTCTACAGCTTTAAACAGCCTGTTAAAGCAGCCAATGGTGTTTTATTTAAAATCCTGCGACCGTGGGATATGTGCTCAAGATGGCAGCGCCTGTGCTCAGCAGTGGTCACGAGGGGCTGTAGACTCCAGGGAGCAGGGGACCAGTGCAGGTCACCAGTAATGGGGAGAATGCTCTCCATTGAGAAGGAGAAGCAGAGGAGTCGACCCCAATGACAGTGACCGCTGTGGCGGACCAGCGAGGAGCTCTGTGGCTGTAGCACACACACAGGTGATGAACTGTGGTCGACTTGCGGGTGAGGAACCCACACAGGGCACAGGCTGCTAGCAACGTGAGGCCAAAGGACTCTCATGGGGCTGCAGGCTGCTGAAGATTGGCTGATGAGAAGCAGGCATTGGAATCAGGAAAGAGGGTGCTGAGGGTAAGAAGAATCTCGAAAAGCCCTGGGCTCATCGCATCGAAGGATCTGGGCTTGGGTTGCTAATGGTTTGAACTGAACTGGAGTCTTGTGTGGCTGCAGAGGCTTCAGGAGTGCAGGGATGCTCAGTGACTCTGGAGGGTCATTCTTTTGCTTCTCTTTCTCTGACTGTAAGGGGTGTCAGGCATTGCAAATGCTAATGGAAAATCTTTGTCTGACCTATGGCAATTTTGTGTAATATTCCACTTCTGATTTATTACTTGACAATAAATCATATCTGTATATGACAATAAAACTCAGTAGTATTATTATTTATTTTATTTCAACTTGCAGAAGCCAACACGGATGACTTTCCATAAAGTGCAGGCAGTTATACACTGCAGTTATTTCCTTATCAACTGTTCACTGGCAAACAATTAATCATACCATGCTTGTCCAATCAAAGTTAGTTTCAGGGCAACAGTACAATGTTCAATGTGAGTTTATTATCATACACATAAGTACAATGTACAGATGAACTGAAATTCCTACTTGCTGCAGATAAACTGGTATGCAAGATACACCAACTACAACTGCAAAACTACATTAGGAACCTATTAATCTTCATGACACTTTCACGAGATAGATTTCAGTATTTTCCATATGCGATTTCAGCCTTGTCTCGATAGCAGAATTCCTCAGAGGGGTGGCATGGTTAGTGCAATGCCATTCTAGCACCAGTGACTTGGGTTTGGATCCATACCCATCTGTAAGGAGTTTGTACATTCTTGCCATCACCTACATGCATTTCCTGTGGGTGCTTCATTTTCCTCCCACGTTACAAAGACATAAGTGATAAGTAGGTTGATTGGTCACGTGGGTATATTTGGGCAGTTTGGTCTCATCAGCTGGAAAGGCCAGTTACTGTGCTGTATATCTCAAAAAAAAACTCAGCTGAAATTAGACTGAATGATGTTGATGCAGCTGGTAACATATGGGCGAACTCACTTTGAGTGTGAACTGGGTGTGGACGGAAAGGTTAATGTTGGAACGAAAAACACAGAAAACTCAATTACTGAAGAACTAAGAGCCAAAGTGGGCCATTAGCACGCTTCAACATTCACCTCCAGAGTCATTTTCCTGTACTTTTTTTCATATCCAGAAATTCTTGTACTGTTGAACATTCTAATCCAATAAATAGAAGCTAGAGATGACCATTTGGTCCCTCTTGCCTGTTCCAACATTCAATAAGACCATTGCCATTGTGTCTATATCCTTTGATTCCATTGTATCCAAAAACAATCAATACCTGTCTGAAATTTACTCACTAACTATGCCTTGACAGTTCTCACACCAGAACCCTATCTCATTTCAGTAAAATATATTTCCTATTCAGTGTGAACCATTTGATTCACGTACAAGGACACTTATTCTCTCCCAATTTAAACCATAATCCATATTTCTATTTTGCTACCCATGTAGAAGAACTGGGATTTTTCTGAATTATATTTCACCTGCCATGTCCTTACCACATATAGACCAAATCATCACAGGGACATATAGACCAATATATAACAGGGCCATTCAGCCATAAATGTATGTTAGCCTTCATTAGTCAGGGAGTGGGTTAAGGAGCCACAAGGTAATGAACCAAATAGTCTATAAAATTCTAGTTAGACTGTATGGAGTATTGCATTCAGTTCTAGTCACCTAATTACAGGAAGGATGTAGAAGCTTTGCAGAGATTTACCAGGATGTTGCCTGGATTGGCAAATATACCATTTGGAGCAAGGTAGACAACACTGGTGGTTTTCTCTTTGGAGAGATGGTGGATGAGAAGCAACTTAATAGAGGAATATAATATTATGGCAGGCCTTTTTCCTGGAACGTCAATAGTAAATACCAGAAGATACTTGTTTAAGGTGAATGGAGGAAAATTTAGGGGAAATGTCAGAGGTAATTATTTTAACACAGAGTGGTGAGTGGCTGGAATTCATTGCCAAGGGTGGTGGTGGAGGCTGGTAAAATAGGGACATCAAAAGGCTCTTAGATAAGCATATGGATGGAAGAGAAATAGGTATAGGTGTGAGGTAGGGAAAAAATTAGATTATTGTAGAGTAGGTTAACAGAGATCAGCATAACATTGTGGGTTGGATGGCTTGTATTGTGTGGTAATGTTCTATGTCTGCATGACCATTGATGTTCTACGTTATCCCATCTATTTGCACATGGTCCATATCCCTCCAGACCCTGGTGGTTCATAGATCTGTCTAAATGCCTTTGAACCCACCCAGCCTCCACTCTACGCCCTTCTCAGCTCTTGCTTCCACCCATCAACACACTTGGGTATATTACACAGGCCATCACAAGCTTGTTTAGGATTCTGAACCGCTAAGATGCCAATATTAATCCATGTAGCGTCCCACTAGTCACAATCCCAAAATGAGCCATTTATTCCCATGCAGAATTGTTTTCTGTGCACGGAACCCACGGAATGAAGAAATTCCTCCTCTCTCCAGATCTAAATGACCAATCACACATCAAGAGACTGTGACACCCTTTATCCAGACGATCCAGCCATGGAAATGATCACGGAGCATCTCTTGCTTTTCTACGAGAAAGAACTGTGTTAGGGACAGGACCCACTGACAAACAGGGCACCTGGATGTTTCTTATTACGAGCACACTCCTTGCACTCATTCAAACGTTTCCTCCAGCGTACCTTAAATAGTTGCTAATTAAATGTTCCTATATTCTCCTAATTAGACCAGCTCAGGAGGAGTATTTCTGCAGCCTGTACAAAAGCTTGGGCTTTTGATGGATCTCCTCCTATCATGAATCAGCCTGAAGTTGAGTGGGCCAGATAGAATGCCTCTGACTGTCCCCTTGGAATTTTAATTTCTGTAATTTAGTTTTGTATTTGGAGAGCAATTTGACGGACACTTGACCCTGTTTAATTGAGAACACACCAACCAAAGTTGAACTCTGTCAGTTAGTGAATGTCACCTTCATTTAAGGGAACTCTGGGGATCAAGTCCATTTATGAATGGTTAGTTCAAGCTGTGAAGCCTG
The DNA here is from genome assembly GCF_036971445.1 of Narcine bancroftii. Lineage (NCBI taxonomy): Eukaryota > Metazoa > Chordata > Chondrichthyes > Torpediniformes > Narcinidae > Narcine > Narcine bancroftii. Next base: position 231,466,119 of record NC_091472.1, read on the forward strand.
AGTTCATTTGAGTGTGGGTCCATCTTCTGACTTTGAAGTTGCTGACACTTATAAGACCTTTTCCAGAAAGGGCAAATCAATCACAGCTCCTTTCTTTGGAGACATTCAGCAAAGGGCAAGCCAAATCCAATGCATTGCCTGAATGTTGCAGGTGAATATTAATTTGGAATTTGTTGCTGGAACATTTCTCACATATGCGAACTTTTAATGAAATCAGATATTTTTAGATAGTTTCTTTTCACAATTCCTGCAATACCCTACCTTTCTCTCTACTCCGCACCATTTAACTCTTCTCTATACCTTGCACCGTTTAACATCTCATGACCTTCTACTATTTAACTTCTCTCTACCTTGCAGTGTTAACTTCTCTGTTCTTTTTTCTTTTTTCTTTGGCTTGGCTTTGCAGACGAAGATTTATGGAGGGGTATGTCCATGTCTGCTGCAGGCTCGTTGGTGACTGACAAGTCTGATGCGGGACAGGCAGGCACGGTTGCAGGGTTTGCAACTTCTCTGTAACATGCACTTTAACGTCTCTGTATCTTGCATGATTTAAGTTCTTTGTTCCATTGCACTGTTTAATTTCACTTTACATTTGACCATTTCACTCCATACATTGGACTGTTCAACTTCTCTTTGCCTTGCCCCATTTCACGTCTCTGTACCTTGCATTGTTTAACTTTTCTCGACCACCTGCACAATATTTATTTTCTCTGTGCCCAGTTCTATTGTCACATGACTCCCTACACTTTTAATTATTTACTTTTTAATCTTTGCACTACTTGCTGTATTTTCATTTTTCTGCATTGCATGCAAAATAAAGCTCTTTGCCGTGTCTCCGCACTCGTGACAATAAATAATTCAATTCAGCCCTGTCTCAGGTATCTGCCCCATGTACAGTATTGAAGTATGTCCCACTGGCCTCAGCAATCTCGAGTTCACTGAAACACAGTGGAAGGGTGTTTTAGACAGATTAGGAGAAAGTGGGGAGAAGTGGCAAATTAAATATAAGAAAGTGTACGGCCATGCACTATGGTAGAAAAAAATAAACAAGCAGACTATTTTTTAAATGGGGAGAAAATTGAAAATACCCAGATGCGGAGGGACCTGGGAGTCTTCGTGCAGGATAGCCTGAAGGTAAACTCGCACGTGGAGTCAGTGGTGAAGAAGGCAAATGCAATGCTGCCATTTATTTCAAGATGAATGGAATATAAGAGCAGGAATGTGATGATGAGGCTTTATAAGGCAATGGTGATGACTCAACAGAGTATTGTGAGCAGTTTTGGGCTTCTCATTTAAGAAAGGATGAGCTGACATTGGAGGAAAGTTTAGAGGAGGTTCACAAGGATGATTCTGGGAATAAAAGGGTTATCATATGAGAAGCATTTGACAGCTCTTGGTCTGTATTCATTAGAATTTAGGACAATTGGCGGGGGGGGGGGATCTCTTTGAAACATTTCAGATGTTGAAAGGTATGGACAGAGTAAATGTAGAAAAGTTGTTTCCCATGGTGGTAGAGTCTAAGACAAAAGGGCATACCTTCAGGATTGGAGGGCATCTGCTTAGAACAAAAATATATAGGAATTTCTTCAGCCAGAGGATCTGTGGATCCTCTTGCCACAACTGGTTATGAAGGTCAAGTCATTGGGTGCATTTAATGTGGAGATTGATAGTTTCTTGATTAGCCAAGGCATTAAAGGTTGTGGGGAGAAGGCCGGGTAGTGGGGCTGAGTGGGAAAATAGATCAGCTCATCAGAATCAGAATTTATTGTCATGAACAAGTTCACGAAATTTGATGTTTTGTGGCAGCATCACAGTGTAAACATTCATATAAACTACCTTACAAAAGTAAGGCAGTGTCTTTCATTCATTATTTAGGAATCTGATGGCAGCGGGGAAGAAGCTGTCCTTGTGCTGATGAGTGGTCATCTTTAGACTCCTGTACCTTTTTCCTGATGGTAGCAGCGTGAAGAGGGCATGGCTTGGGTGGATGGTGATCCTTGAGGATAGAGGCTGCTTTTATAAGTCACCACTTCTTATGGATGTCCTTGATAGAGTGAAGTCTGGTGCCTGTGATGTTGCAGGCCAAGTTAACAAGCCTCTGTTTTGTCCTTGTCTTAACAGTTGGCACCTCCATACCAGACAGTGATGCAACCAGCCAGAATGCTTTCCACAGTACACCTGTAGAAGTTTTCGAGAGTCTTTGGTGACGTCCCGAATCTCCTCAAACTCCTCACAAAGTAAAGCTGCTGGTGAGACTTTTTTGTGATTGAATCAACATTGAAGCTCCAGGACAGATCCTCGGTGATGTTGACATGGTTAATGGCAAGGCAGACTTGATAGGCTGAATGGCTATTACTGCTCCTATGTCTACCCTCAATTCAAAGGATCCTCCTATAAAAAGCATTATCCTCTCCAATCAATTCACAAATATTTCACTCTGCATGTTGATTGTATCTCAGAATTATTGCACTTTCTGCTTCATGACCCAGCTGAATCATTGTTACTGTATTGTAAGCTGCAGTGGTGCAATTTCAAATTCTCTGATGTTAAATAATTCAGCAAAATGTCAAAAAAATTCAGCACCTGACTTTCCTATACGGGGCTCTGATGCTCTGTTGGTGCCAGTTTGATTAAAATAACAGTAGAAAAAAACAAAATGTTTGCTTCTGGCTGGGAAGATGCCAAATGGAGTTGGGTCCAAAAATCTTCAGCATCGGCTGCAGCTGGAGTCGGCAACGGTGACTTCATTCTCAACATCAGATGCGGTGCCGTCAGCATCGAAGAGGCCACCTCGGGCTCTCAGGCAGGTGCAGGGACCTTGGACCCTCAGGCATGAGCGGGGAGGTGTCAGGAACCTCCGACGGTGGCAGTGGAGAGGGATCGGGGACCAGCAGCAGCGGGGGGGGGAGGTGTCAGGGACCAGCGGTGGGGAGGTGACAGTGACTGGCAGTGGTGGTGGGGAGGTGTCAGGGACCAGCAATGGTAGTGGGGAGGTGGCGGTGACCGGCGCTGGCGGTGAAGAGGAGTCGGGGGACCAGTGGCAGTGGCGGGGAGGTGTCAGGGACTGGCAGCCATGGTGGGGAGATGGTGGAGACTGGCAGTGGGGAGGTGTCAGGAACCGCCAGCGGCAAAAGACACAAAACATTGTCAATGAGGCAGATAATACTGGTACATATTAAACATTATTTCATATGAATTTTCCACTTTTGGCATCATGCCTTTATTTGCTGTCGTTGAACCACTGATGCAAGTTTTCTGCTGATGCTAATGTTCTGTTTTTGGGGTTTTTCAGTTTTGTTCTGAAAACTGAGAATAAAACTCCAAAAACCAAACAACATCTAATCCCAAGCATTTTGGAATGGGGTACTGTACCTGTATATTCCAGACTATTGCATACGTCCCAGTAAGTCAGACTGTACCACGTCACCCAGACCCCTCAACAAAAATGTTGACTGACTATTTCTACCCATGGATGCTGCTTTATCCACTGAGTCCCTCCAGCTTCTCTCTGTTCACATCACAACACTCACACACACTAAGCACAGACTAAGGACCTCACCTCAAAATTAATGTCCGTAATTTTGCATCCTATCACAAATGAGTGGTCCTTTGTTCCATTGCTGCCCAGACAAACTTGTTTTCTCTCTTATTTCTGATAAAGGGTCCAACCTAAAATGTTCATGGTGACTCTCACCACAGATGCTGACTGTCCTGTTGAGATTTTCCCATAGATTCTGGGTTTTTTTTTGTTTCAGATTTTCAGCAAGTGTGGTTGACTTTTATTTATCATAATTTGTCCTGTATTGGAGTGGGTCCAAGTCATTGACATCAAACATAATCATCGACAGACAAAGAATTGCTAGAGGAATCCAGCAGATCAGATTGGGTATTTTACCATTGGGTAGAAATGGTCTTTGATTTTTTTCATCGTTGCATGTGGATATAAGGGGGGGGGGGGGATGGGTCCATCAGATAAGTAGGACAGTGTGTGGGTTGCAAGAGTTCATTATACGTTTACTTACCAGGGTATTTTTAATTTTAGAGATGCAGCACAGTAACAGGCCCTTCTAGACCATGAGCCTGAGCTGTCCAAACACACCCATCTGGCCAATTAACTTACCAACCCTCTAGGTCTTTGGAATGTGGGAAGAAACCAGAGCACCTGGAGGAAACCCATCTGGTCATTAGGAGAATGTACAAACTCTTTGCATGCATCGCAGGATTCGAACCCAGGTCACTGGCACAGTAACAGTGTGGTACTAACCGTGCTGCATAAGGAAGTTGCGAGCATCCAGAGGATAAAAGTTCAAGATCAGAAGAGGTGCAGTGAGGCCTTTTAACCTGACTCCAGTGTGACAATGATCCTGTTCGCTCCAACGTCCGAAAGGTGGGAGGGGGGCCATCTGATTGGATTCTGTAGTGGTTCTCAATTTTTTTTGTTTCCACTCACCTCCCACTTTAAGTACTCCCTATGCCATTGATCCTCTGTGATTAGTAAGGGATTACTTAAGGTGGGATGTGGGTGGAAAGAAAAAGTTTGAAAACCACTGTGCTGGTCCCTCTGTTCGAGCACATGACCTGGGGGAGAAGGATTTGGGGGAGGTTGGGTTGGAAGCACTGCTGGGCCTGATCCGGCTTGGGCTAGGTCCCTTACCGAGACTGTGTCCTCCCACCCTTCCAAAGGAAAGGGGCTAATGACAATTTTTCACAAGCAAAATATTTCAGTAACAACTGGGTCAAGAGCAGTGATTCTCAACCTTCCCTTCCCACTCGCATCCCACCTTAAGCAATCCCTTTCTAATCACAGAGCACCGATGGCATAGAGATTACTTAAAGTGGGATGTGAGCAGAAAGAAAAAGGTGTAGAACCCCTGCTGTAGACAGTGATGTCTTTAGGCTCAGAATTGCCACTGGTGGAAGTGGCCAACCCACAGAGGGAAGATGTATTACCTCAGCAATGAGGAAAAGACAGGCAGCCAAAGCAGAACCAGAGACAGAATCAGACTATCATGCAAATATCCCTCCCCTTCCATCTGCACCACGAAGCATTGGAAAAGCAATCAACATATTAAAACAGACTCGTCTCACCCTAGCAACATTCTCATCACCCTCTCGATGGAAAAATTAACAAGTGTGAAATCACGCACTACCAAATTCAAAGATCTGTTATCAGACTTCTGAACGACCTCACACTTGTAAAGTCACATTGCCTCTGCTCTATACCTAATGATCTCGTTCTAATTTTGCCCTTCTGTACTGTGTCTTACTTGCTTTACTATGCATGAAATGCCCAGCTAGACTGCTTGCAAATCAAATTTATCACTGTATATCAGGACATGTAACAATAGATCTGAACTTGGACAGTGGTTTATATGGAAGAAGTCCATTCTTTATAGTATCTGACCATGTTGAAAAGTTTCAGCATCAGCTAATTAACCTCTCGGTATCGCTAGCTCTCTAGTGGGAATAATTGTTGGGTGATGAAGTGAGAAAGAAATGCTCAAATCTATAAATATCTTCCACGGACTCGTGCCTCTCCATGAGAAAGTTAAATAAACAGTGCTTACCCCTTTAACAAATCTATTCATGAATCGATGGGTGGTTTATTTTCTCTTTCTTTATTTTTCCCATCAGGGATATATAATTGGCTTCTACCATAACATTTCGGAAAAAAGTACTGTATGTATGAGTTTTCAAGTAATTAATCCCACTTGGGAAGCATTTCAGATTCAAACCTCTCTGATGAGACTGCTGTTTCTCTCAAGTTGCGGGCTAAAGCAATGTGTTTTGTGATGTATCCTGGCAACAATAATTCTGCCTTCTCGAGAAATGTAATATTGGTCAGGGGGTTGTGGGTTTATGGATCTAAGTTTTGTAACCTGAAATCTCATGTGCTTGCACAGATCTGTTCTTGTGCTGAGGCGAAGCTAATTTAAATTGAAACAGATCATGGTATACTCTATATAACCAGTTGGTTGATGGAAGTGGATGAGAGGAGGCAACTTGGGGCTGGTTGAGTATTGGCAAAAGAGCACAAGGATTTAAAGCAAGTCGTTATACAGTTTGAATGCAGGACTCAAGGAGCAGTTAGGCTTGGTTGAGGCTAGTTAGGAGCATGAACATGTCAGAAAAGGATGGGCCATTTAGGCCTCTGAATCTGCCCCATCATTCAGTGACATCATTGTTGATCTGGGACCTGATTCTCAGTGCCTGCTTTTGTCCCTTCTGCCTTAATGGCTTGATCAGCTACAATCCACCAATCTCAGTTTTCATCTTGCACAATGGATCAACTCGCTGCTCTGTGCAGAAGATGGCATCAAATTCCAACCAGCATTTTCATGTGGAAATGTTTCCTGTCACTCCTGAAGAGAGCTATCCTAATCTTCAGCTTGTTTCCAAATACTGTATAATGTCATGGAGTCACAGGAATAACTCCTTCAGCTCAACTCATCCGTGCAGGTCAAGTTGGCATTCTGCACATTTAGTGCAATGATATTACAATGAGAACGACCCAGGTACACATCTAAATCCATCTGCCCAAATGCCTTTTGAACATCTCTTTCTATAAATTTCTTCAGCCAACCCAAAATGGCCAACAATAGTCTCCATCTAAACTACCAGTTGCCCTTAACAGATTGTAAACTTTAGTCAAATCACCCCTGAGTCTATCATGTGGAGTATAGGTCGAAGGCACACAATCTCTCCTTGAATATAGCTACCATTCTTGCCAAAGGCCTGGTGAAGTGATTTATTGACCCTGTCCCATGCTGTTCAGCTGCTGGCGATGGCTTTTCATGTTGCAGGGCCTGAGGAAGTCAGTAGCAGCCATAACGTCCTGCATGGATATTCCAAGTTTCCTATGGCCTGGTGATGAGCAGACCCTATCATTATGATCCTGCCCTTGCTCAGCTCTCTGGTTTGTGTGCAGTGCTGCAGGGTCAGGAGTCGCATCATGAGAAGATGGATCTTGTTGCTATGCAACCAGTTAATTGTCTGGGATGCTAGATGGTAAAATGAGCACACAGTGGAAAGCTCAGCATCATGGGTGCTTTCTGCATATCTCAGGGGCTTTGCTGACTATGCTACATCATTGAGTGGAGTCCTTTGTGATTGGGCTCTCATAAGGCAAATTGGGTGCAGTTGATGGGCCATGACATCATCCAGAATGCTTCATCCAAGCAAGGACGTGTTGTTTTCCTCAAAGATTAAAGGGGATGGATTCAACCTTGCTGCAGTCGGAAGTCTTAGTGCTTGTCTTAAAGCAGTAATGCAAACTGATCTGAGAGATGCTACCCCAAAAGAGTCTAAAGGGCAGCACAGTTAGTGCCATGCTGTTACAGGGCAGCAATCCAGGTTCAAACCCCTGCTGTCTGTGAGGAGTTTATACATTCTCCCCGTGTCTGAATGGGGTTCCTCCAGGCGCTCTGGTTTCCTCCCACCTTTCAAAACGTACTGGGGACGTAGGTCAGTTGGGTGTAATTGGGCTGTAGAGCACGTCGAAAGATCAAACGCTTGTTGATCCAAACAAAGGCTTTTATTAACTAGAAAACTGGAGTGTATCACATGTAGGTTGACCAGTCCAGAATGATCTGGTCTGGCTAGGAGCAACCCTTTAAGACCTGTCAGTAGGCGTGGCTACGCTTTCAGCCAATCACAATATCCTACACTACAATATATACTATACACATTGGTGATAGAATCTGTACTATCAAATTCACCCCTTCTTTGAGGACTGACCCTGGGGTGGATGGAGGGCTGTAAAAAAAAGAAAAGAAAAAGAAAGAAAGGGCCCGGTGGAGGTTAGGTGCTGTACTAGTCAGGGGGCCTGACCATCCGGCGTGACCGCCGTGGTGCCGGGATTGGGGTCACTGGAGTCGTGTTGCCGGCAGGCTCGTCGGGTGCGGCCACTGCTTCGCTCAATTCCCCAATGGTGTTGTCAACAGTCTGGCCTGTGCTGGTCCCTCTGTTCGAGCACATGGCCTGGGGGAGAAGGATTTGGGGGAGGTTGGGTTGGAAGCACTGCTGGGCCTGATCCGGCTTCGGCTAGGACCCTTACCGAGACTGTGTCCTCCCACCCTTCCAGGTAATCAATGTAGGCATAATGCAGGTTCGCATAGAGCAGAGTCACTTGGTCAACCAAGGGGTCATTGTTTGAGTACCGGACGTTGCGTCGCAGGAGGACCAGCCCAGGAACCGTGAGCCATGCCGGTATGGTGGTTCCCAATTCGGATTTCCTCGGGAAAGAGAACATCCTTTCATGGGGGGTGGCATTGGTCGTGGTGCATAGGAGGGAGCGGATGGAGTGCAGGACACTAGTGGGCACTTCCTGCCAGCGAGAGGTGGGGAGACTTTTGGACCAGAGGGCAAGCGTAACTTGTTTCCAGACAGTGGCATTCTCTCTTTTGACCTGCCCATTACCGTATGGGTTATAATGGTGGTTCTGCTTGAGGCAATACCACACTTCAGAAGGTACTGCCGCAGCTCTGTGCTCATAAACAAGGACCTCCTGTCACTGTGGATGTAACTGGGGTAATTTAAAACAAATATATAAATTATTTTGGAATTATTTACTTGGTCATATGATACAGCCTGCAGGAAGACACTATTTTGATACTCCTGTACCTCCTTCAATACGACTCAGGGTGGTTCAAGTCACAAAATAATCATGGCTTAGTGGTCCTTGAAGTACCTCTGATTTATTACAAACAATTAAACATTAAAATAGACAGGCCAAATTGGCTGGAGGAACTGTGTGGAACACGCAGCATTCAATGGGAGAAAGTTCCTCCAGCAGATTGTTTGATTTCCAATGTACAATGTTTTGTATGTCTTCATTTAGAAATAGACCATTTGACCCAAAAGGTCCCTTCCAGTGCTTGCAACGGGAAGATGCTTTGAGTGTTTGGATCAAAGCCACATGCTAGGTTTCCTTGCACAGAGATGGGATGTTGTCTGTAATCAGCCGTGTTTAGCAATTAACCTTGTTTGTTATAAACTACTTACTACATTAGGTCTAATCTACTGCAGCATCACACAACATATCAAACTGATGGCACAGACTGCAATGGTTGCACTACAATTAAACAGGATGTGAAGTAGAGAACACAATGACAGTAAGATAACCAGAAGGGAAATGGAAGGGGTTGGCTTTCCTTCAGAAGAAATCCCTTGAGTTTAGAGGAATTTTGGAGCATTTTTTTCACAAACTAAATTCTGGTTACTGACAAAAAAAGAAACCAATATCTTGCACTGATTTTGCCTTTCATTTTGCCTGCAGACGGAACCATTCCACTGGATACAATAGCCTTGTCCCATCTAGAGAAGAACGCCTCATACACCAGGCTGCTGTTCATTGACTTCAGCTTGCCATTTAATACAATTGTTCCCCAGGGGCTGGTGGAGTAGCAGTCCTCGTTGGGGCTCAACAGTCCTCCTTGTATCTGAATTCTGGACTTCTTAACTGTCCGTCCAGGTCAGCAGCAGGATGCCAAGCACCATCACACTGAGCACTCCCGCACCTCAGGGCTATGTGCTCAGCTCGCTCCTGTTCATGTTATTAACCCATGACTGCAACATCAGATTAACCTCCAACAGAGTCATCCTGTGTGCAGATGACACGACAGTCGTTGGCCTCATCAGCAACAAGGATGAGTCGCACTACAGAGAAGAGGTGGAAAGTCTTGTGATATGGAGTGAAAGTAACAACCTGAGTCTCAACATAGACAAGATGAAGGGGATGATCGTGGACTTCAGGAGGATCAGGAATGACCACCCTCCATTGCACATCAACAACTCTGTAGTGGAGAGAGTACCTTGGAGTTTACTTAACTCGTGACCTATCCTGATCATACAGCATCTCACTTGTCAGGAAGACACAACAGCAACTGCATTTCCTGAGAAAACTGAGGCGGGCAAAGCTACCGTCCACCATCCTGCCAACTTTCTACAGGAGCTCTCTCCAGAGCATTTTGGCTAAATGCATTAAAATGTGGTACAGTTGCTGTAGAGCATTGGATCGGAGGTCAATGTACAGAACCATGAGAACAGCAGAAAGGATTACTGGAGTATCTCTCCTCCTCACCCCCCACCCCCCAATTTGATATGATCCACCAGGATCATTGTTTGAAAAGGGCTTGCAAATTCATTGAGAATCCCTATCACCCTGCATGTAGCATCTTCCAGTTACACCCGTTTGGAAAGAGATACAGGAGTATCAGATCAAGATACACCAGACTATCGAGAGCGTGTTGGCTCCCTGGACAGCAGCCAGATATTTGATTCCATTGTCCTGCTTTATCTCTAGACGTAACAAGGTATTTTAGCTCTAGTACCTATGCAGGGAAGTCGAAGCAGGAGCCATCCCCTCTCCAAACTCATCCCACCATTCTATAAATTCACACCTAGCCTTTATCGCACTTTCTCGTGCTTACCCAATTTCCCTTGACATTTGAAGATCTATCCATCACTGCTATGAATATACTCAGAACTTTTCTGAGCCTCCACAGTAAAAATTCTAAAGATTCTGCAACACCAGAGAGAAAAACACTTTCATCTCATCTCTGCTCTGAACGGCCAGCTCTGGGTCTTGGACTGACACCTGGCACTAAACATCACTAGCATCTGCCTAACAAGATGGTCTCTCAATCTTATAAGCTTCAGGAAAAAACATGGCTTATTTGTTTGTTCTCTCCTTGTACAATGAATCTGCTGTGCCATGGATCCATCCACCGAACCTGCCCTCTGCTCTCTCCATTCTAAGTGTGTGCTTCCTTGGATGGAGGGAGAAGACCAGACACATTGCTCCTGATGTAGTCTCACAAGGCTCTGTACAACTGGTCTACTGTATATCTATACTGGTACTCAGAGCCCCTTGAGTATTGAGTGCAGTCCCAATTGCCTGCTAAACCTGCACTTTATTCACAGTGACTGACCTTATATTTTCCTCCATTTGCTTCCAGACATCACTATTCTCTGTATCAGGATCTTCTCCCATCCCTGCCCTTTGCATTGATATCCCCACCAGAGGACAAATCATCCACAAATTATCCACCCCAACTAAATCCTGATCAGATCTTGCACATCTTCATCAAATATCTCCACCTTCCTTGCTTGGAGGTGAACAGCCTTGCAGTTTGAAAGGCTGCACCATTTCTTCGCATCAGCTCACCATTTCACAGGCAACTGGTTGTGATCTGAAAGGAGTTTGTCTGTCAAACAGTATGTACAAGTCCTCCCATAACAATACTAGCCCAGGGACTTTGAAGCTAACATACTCAGGAAAGGAGTGCCAATGGAATCAACATGTAGGTGGCACTCAGAAGTAGACTGCAGATGGCCTTGTCTTTGATAGGTAAAAGTGAAGTCATCACATTCATGGAAAGTGGACAAGAGCTGGCTTTCTTTACGTTTGCGCAACACTCAAATATTTGTTATGGATGAACCATTCTCTAATCGTGCATTCAGGTTACAGGAAACTTTGCTCTTTATACTGATGCCTCCATGAGTAATTTAAACCCTTGAATTATCCTTGCTTGGGAATCAAGGCCCTACTTTGTTTTCCTGATTGACAGCAGCTACTTGAGCTCCTGTAAAGGAGGAGAGGAAGACAATAGGCCCTTTCACAATGGAAGCCATGCAGAAAAGTAATAAACTTTAATGCAGACTGCAGGAGATGTTCTATTTTCTATTGAGTGATGCCGCCAGGTATCGGACTTCTAAGCAAAAGATAAAGGCTACATTGACTAATTAAACATTCTTTTTTAAATGCTTGTAAAATATTTCTTGCAACATATTCCACAAAATTAGGAAACAATCATCTTCTGTTCATTCCTTGCCAGATATAGTGTTGTACAGCATGGGAACAGGGCCTTCAACCCATCATTGAACAGCATGCAGGTCCCATTTGCCTGCATCAACCCTTTGATACCCTCTTCATTCATGTGTCTGCCCCAATGCCTCTTAACTGCTGTTGCTTTGCCTGCCTCCACCACCTCCTCTGGCAGCTCGTTCCAGATATCAGTGACGCTTCAAGAAAAACATACCCTTTAAACCTCCCTCCCCCTCACCTAAAACCCACGCCCTCTCATTTTAGACACCCCTGCCGTGGGAAACTTTATTCTTTTAAATTTAGACATACAGTGCGGTAACAGGCCCTTTTGGCCCACAAGCCATGCCGTCCAATTACACCCAATTGACCTCGAAACCACCACCCCCCCCCCCTCCTCCGGTATGCTTTGAATAGTGGGAGGAAACCAATGCACCCAAGGAAACCCACTCAGAGAGACAATGTACAAACTCCTGACAGAGAGCAGTGGATTCAAACCCGGGTCATTGGCGCTATAAGAATGATGCTCTAACCATTATGCTGACCATGCTGTTCCTTGCTATCTGCCTATCTACCATATCCATGCCTCTCAAGAATTTATAACCCATGATAAGTGCACCCAACCACCTCCTGTGTTCCAGGGAAAACAGGCCCAGCCTATCTAATCTTAAACATCAAACATCGCAGCACAGTACAGGCACTTCAGCCCACGATGTGGTGCCAAACCACTCCATGTCCCTAACCCTCTGTTTTTCTGCCTGTCTAAGTCTTTCAAATGTCCTTATTGTATCAGCCTCCACCACCACCTTGGAAATGCATTCCAGGCAGCCATCATTCTCTGTGTGTAAAAAAACCCTGACCTCTGACATCTTCCCTAAACTTTCCTCTGCTCACCTTAATCAGGTGTCTTCTCTCCTGATATCTCTTCTGATAACACTAGCATTCCAATCCCAGCTTTATCTCTCTGCACCCTCTCTCTCGTAATTGCACCCATCCCATAATGTGGTGTATGGCGTAGCTCAAGCAAGGACAAATGTCAAGAGCTCTGACTCAAACACAATGGGCAGTCTTCTCTTGATGTGTGCCTCCTGATTTCACAAGAAGCATCCCAGTCTCCCGAGGTCGATGTGTATCAGACAACCTTGTGAAGGAAAACAATTCCCCCACCTGGGCTACTTGGAGCAACTTTCAGCTTTGAGCAAGGCACGCCACCACAATTAGTTGTCATCTGCCACATGCTCAAAATCAAATTGGATCCATCCACAGTGCTGGTGAGAATCATAGATTTGCACAGTGGGGGGAGGGGGGGGGGTCAGGATATTCAACCCAACTCTTGCGTGCTGACCCCATCACCCTGCACTTGATCCAAACCTCTCTCTGCCCCAATGAGTCAATTGCCAGCTTCAACTCTCTCTGGCAGGCCATTCCAGCTACTGGATGAAGAATGTCCCCCTCATACTCCCTCTAAATACCCTTCAGCAAAACTCTTCTCCAGTTTTTTCCACCTCTGATAACCATTTCCTGCAGTCTACCCTGTTTTCACCTCTCATCATTTTACATGCTGCAAAATGTCCCATCTTAACTCTCTCTGCTTCAGGCAGAGGAAACCCAGCCTCACCAGTCTCTCCTCATAAATGAACTGCCCTATCCAAGGGAACGTCCTGGTGAATCTCCTCTGCATCCTCTCCGGTATTCTGACATCCTTTCTGAACCTGGGTAGACCATTACTCCAATTGAGGCCTCACCATGGTTTTTAAATTAAATTTAAATGTTTTTAACAACATGGTTGAAGCTGATTCCAGCCATTTAAACCAATTTCACCCAAATTCACCTACAACCCCTCCATGATTTTGATGATGGGAGGAAACTGGAGCACTCGGATGAAGCCCATGCAGACATTGGGAAGAACGTACAAACCCTTTACAGTCAGCGCAGGATTGGAACCCAATTACCTACAATTCTGGTACATTTTGAATGGAGGGATGAAACTGGAGCCTCCAGGGAGAACACAGGGAGAACACAAAAACTCCTTACGGTCAGTACCAGATTTGAACCTAGTTCGCTGGTGCTGTAGTAGCATTGTGTTAATGCTGTACTAACTGTTGAAGTTGGAGCATAACCTCCCTACTTCTGTGATCAGTGCCCTGGCTTGCAAAGGCTAATTCCTCATCTGCCTTCCCAACCACATTATCATCTGTGTTGCCATCTTGGAGGATCTGTGGACTTTTAAAATAGGGGAGAAGATGAAGCAGAAGGGAGAAGGCAACAAGAAAGCCCTCTCCAAGGTGGACAATCAGGTTCTAACATATGAGACAGAACAATTTCAGGTAACAATCTGAACGAGCCTGTCTCTAACCATAGGTGCACCGCACCCATCAAATTGTGATGTACAAGACAAGGTAATGTTATAAATCAAAGCATGCTAACCAATTTCTGAATATACTGGACAACAATTTTTTTTCACGTTTGCTTCCTGAAAATGTTCCAGCTGAAATTCAACTTCCAGTTGAACACAAAGATCATTTCAAATTTGCTGCATCACAGAAGAAGTTGGAGAAACATTAAATTTTATTGAATTTAGCGTGTTTAATCGCATAATGATGCTGACACGTTGTATTAGTTCAACTGACCTAAAAATGTTTTGCCTCTAAATTTTGTTTGTATTCACAATCTGATGCCTCTCTGTCTAACAATAGTTGGCAAACATTCTACTTCCCCTTAAACCACTTTTCTATGGTTACAATGTCCTGGTGAAACCTTTCACCATGTTCGTCACTGACTGCACCAAGATGAGCACAGAAGAAGTCCAAGTGTGAATGCAAAAAATGAATTTTCAATGGCATGTTGCACTTGTTATGGTAAAGTTGTATAAAACATTGGTGAGGCCAAATTTGGAATATCGTGTGCCTAACTACAGAAAGGATATCAATTAGATAGAAAGAGTGCAGAGAAGATTTTCTAGGTTATTTCCCAGGCTTCAGGAAAGGTTAAACAGGTGGCACGGTTGCCTTTACCGTGCCAGTGATCTTGACAGGGGTTCGAATCCTGCTCTGACTGTAAGGAGTTTTTGCGTTCTTCCCGTGTTCACCCTGGAGGCTCCAGTTTCATCCCACCATTCAAAATGTACCAGAATTGTAGGTTAATTGGGTGTAAATTGGGCGGCACAGACTTGTGGGCCAAATTGGCCTGTGACCATGCTGTATGTCCAAATTTAAATTTAAATTTAAAAATTGACATTTTAAGGTTAGGACTTTTTTTCCTGGAGCATAGAAGAATGAGGAGAGATTTGATAGAGGTTTTTAAAATTACGATGGAGTATAGATACAGTAAATGCAAGTAGGCTTTTACCAATGAGGGTAGATGAGATACAAATCAGAGGACATTGGTTAAGGGCAAAAGAAGAAAAGTTTAGGGGGAACATGAGGGGAAAGCAGCAGGAGTGTGGAATGAACTGCCAGCTGAAGTGGTGAATGCAGTTTCAATTTTAACATTTAAGAAGAATTTGGACATTTATGTGGACAGGAGGGGTATGGAGGGCTATGGGCTGGGTGCAGGTCAGTGTGACCAGACAGAAAAATAGTTTGGCACAAACTAGAAGGGTTGAAGGGCCTGTTTCTGTGCTGTGGTTTTTAATTAAAAAAAAATTTTAGACACACAGCACAATAACAGGCTAATTCATCCCTACAAGTCCATGCCGTCCAAATTGCACCCCATTAACCTACACCCCCAGTAAGGTTTTGAAAGGTGGGAGGAAACTGGAGACCCTGGAGAAAACCCAAACAGACACAGGGCGAACATACAAACTCCTCACAGAGAGCATGGGATTCAAACCCAGGTCCTGTCCCGATTGCTGGCACTGTAAAGTCATTGCGCTGTTACATCAACCATGCCTCCCTTTGTTCTATGTTCTATGGTTCCATGCTTCATGGTTTTGTATGTTTGAAGTAGTTTTAAAATATAACAGAAAATCACAAAAATAGGTTATATGAAAAACCAGTATGTGATAGGAAAATATTAAGGTGAATTTCATTATCTGCGGCCCAAAATCTATAAAATACATCTAAAAGTGTTCAGGAAGTAAATTCTTCATTATCCAGTGCATATCAACCAATCACCTTCAACCAACTTCTGAACATTAATCCATCACTTTCTGATCACTAACCAATCACATTCCTATCAGTGATTAGGCCAGCCCTGTGCTTCTGTCCAGCACTTCCTCTGCCCTGCAGAGAGGCTGGAGAAAGATACCTAGTGCAGGTGGCTGCAGGTACCCATGGAGGAGAAGCTGGAATAGGCTCAACTGGAAAGCTTGCACCATCTTACCATGGGAGTGGGGGGCATGGGGTGCAGTTTTTTGGACTGGCTGAGTGGTGGGCAAGAATGAGGGTACTGGTGGAGTCATGGTGGGAAGTTCATCTTAATTGCCACACATAGAATAGCGAGAAAGTTCATATTGCATGCAATCTAGTGAGTCAACTCGTACAGAGTAAAATAGCACAGCGGGCAGAGTTACAGAGAGAGATCTGTTGGGTCAGAGCAAAGGCAACATAATTTTTCTGGTTTGAGGATTATTCATGAGTCTGATAACTGTGGGAAAGGTACTGTCCTTGAACCTGGTGGTGTTTGATCCAATACTGAGAAACCTTCTTCCGGATGGGAGGAAGGTGAAAAGAGCCTGGAGGTAGGAATGGGATTAGTCTTTAGATATATTAGCTGTTTTTCTGAGGTATCTGGCATTATAGATGGAGTAGATAGAGGGGAGGGGGTGGTTGTGCGTGTTGATCTGAGTCATGTTCACAACCCTCTGCAGTTTCCTGCCATCTTGGGTGGGGCGGATCCCGTTCAACACAGTGGTATACCCTGACGGGATGCATTTAATGGTGTGCAGCATGGTAACAGGCCCTTTCAGCCCACAAGCCTGTGCTCCCAAATACACCAATTAGCCCACAATCTCTGCATGTTTTTGAAGGGTAGGCAGAAACCAGAGCACCTGGAGGAAGCCCACTCAGACACGGGGAAAAGATACAAACACCTCAAAGATATCGTCGGTTTGGCACCTGTGTTGCTGGCATTCCAATGGCATTGCACTGACTGCTACACTAATCGTGCCAATCTCAAGGGTTGCAGGTGACATGCCAAATTTCCTCAGGTTTCAAAGGAAGGAGAAGCCCTGGTGCACTTTCTTGATCATTTCATCGACCTGAGTGGACATGGACAAGTCACTGGAGATGTTTACTGTCAGGAACTTAAAGCAGCTAACTAACTCCACCTTAGCATCATTGATGCAGAGTGAGAAGTGAGCTCCTCTCCTCTTCCAGTAGTCTGTAGTCAGCTCCTTTGTATTGGTAACATTGCGGGAAAGGTTATTGAGCTGACACAAAGTTATTAGTCTCTCTATCTCCTTCATCCTGAGAGATCACAGCAGTTTGGTGCTTGACTGAACTGTTGAGATCCCCTCCTCTCAGGGTCCCCTCAGCAGTCCAGGTTTCAGGCTGGTTCCTAGAGGCCACAAGTTTCTTGAGCAGCACGGTTAGTAAAGTGGTTACCGCAAAACTACTACAGTACCAGCAACCTGGTTCCAATCCTGCGCTGATTGTAAAGGGTTTGTACATTCTTCCCAATATCTGCGTGGGTTTCCTCCAGGTTCTCCAGTTTCCTCCCACTCTTCAAAACATACAGGGGTTGAAGGTCAATTGGGGTATTTGGGTAGGACGGGCCTGTTACCATGCTGTATGGCTAAATTTAACATTTAAAAGTACCTCTGAACACTGGCTGTATCCAGGACAAAGCACAGGAAGGTACTGCTTGTGAAACTATGGAGTTCAGAAGAAAGCCATTGGTGCTGGCAGTTGAGTGAATTCGCAAGGCTCCCACTATAGGTCAGCACCCAGCTCTGCCTAAGACCCTACACATGCTCAATGCTGATTCCTCCCAAAAGGAAACCTTGTTTTCATCAATGGGAGGCTCGAAAGAGGGGAAGAGTTACCAGATAAAAGGGCTGGTGCATAGATAGTAGAGGTTCTCTGGAATTTTCCAGCCCAGAGGTTTCTGGAAGCTGGGATATTAGTAGTGTTCAAGGTGGAGGCAGATATATGTTTGAAATATCAGGGCATAGAGGGTGTTGGGGAACTGGCACAAATAAGGAGATGAGATCTGTGGGAGATGATCCATGGTGGGGCAGGTTCAAAAAGTTTAGTGACCTGCTCTTGCTCCTTGTATCTCGTGTTCTTAGTTCCTCCTGAAAACAGCACACAGACTTCCTGAAAGGTCTGCTAATGCCCCAAGTATTTATTTGACAAAGTCCTCTGGAGCAGACAAGTTGCTTTAAGTGAGCTGGTGCTGGAACCATCCTTTCCCACAGACCTCTGTGTCAGCTCCAAGCTGATCTCCACCTCCATGCTGGGCAGCTGGTGTCTGGTGCCCAGCTGGGCGAGAGTGCACCTTTTATAGAGTCAGAATACAGGGATTATATTCTGGTTGGTTGCCAGTTACTAGTGGTTCACAAGGGTCTGCATTCCACTTCTTTTTTTACCTTATATACCAGTGACTTAGATTATGGAATGAATGGCTTTGTGTCCAAGTTTTTGGATGATATGAAGGTAGGTGGAGGAGCAGGTTGTGTTGAGGAAATGGGGATGCTGCAGAGGACTTAAACAGATCAGGAGAATGGGCAGAGAGGTGGCAAATGAAATACAATGTTGGAAAGTGTACGGTCATGCACTTTGGTAGAAAAAATAAATAGGAGGACTATGTTTTTAAATGGGGAAAAAATGAAAATGTCCTAGATGCAAATGGACCTGGGAGCCCTCGTGCAGGATACTGAAGGTAAAATTGCAATTTGAGTCGGTAATGAAGAAGGCAAATGCAAAGCTGGCATTCATTTTGAGAGGAATAGAACATAAGAGCAGGAATGTGATATTGAGGATTGATAAGACACTTGTGTGACCTCACTTGGAGTATTGTGTGCAGTTTTTGGCTACTCATTTAAGAAAGGACATCCTGATGTTGGAGAGGGTTCAGAGGAGGTTTACAAGGATGATTTTGGGAATGAAAAGGTTATCATATGATGAGTGTTTGCCAGTTCTTGGCCTGTACTCATTGGAATTCAGGAAAATGAGGGTGGATTTCATTGAAACATTTTGAATGTTGAAAGGCAAGGACGGAGTAGATGTAGAAAGATTGTTTCCCTTGGTGGGAGAGTCTAGGACAAGAGGGCACAAATTCAGGATTGCAGGGCATCTGCTTAGCACAGAAATGTTGAGGAATTTCTTCAGCAAGAGGGTGGCAAATCTGTGGAATTTGTTATCACATGTGGTTATGGAGCCCAAGACATTGGGTGTATTTAAGGCAGAAATTGATAGGTTCTTGATTAACCTGAGCATCAAAGATTATGACGTGAAGACCAGGCAGTGAGACTAAGTGTGAAAATGGACCAGCTCACACTTAAATGGCAGGGCAGACTCGAGGGGTTAAATAGCCTATTTCTCTTCTTATTTCTTCTAGTCTTATGGAGACACAAATGGGAGTTGAAACCCAGGCAGGACTTACACAATAAATGGCCGGGCCCTTAAGAGTGTTGTAGTAAGAGAGACTCATGGGTACAGATGCAGAGTTCCCTTAGGCGGATGTTTGGCATGCAATTAGTAGGAGTCCAAAAATTGGAAGCTGGACAAGGTGTTCTGGTCATACAGCTGTACAAAGGATGGATGGAGTGCTGATGGGATTCACTAGGATGTTGCCCGATTGGAAAGCCTTGAGTTATATGGAGAGATTGGAAAGGCTGGGTCTTTATTCCATGGAGTGTAGGAGGCAGAGAGGTGACCTTACAGAGTTTTATACAATAATGAGAGGCACAGATAAAGTGAATGCTCATCATGCTTTTCTCCAGGGTAAATGACTCCAGAACTAGAAGCTATAGGTTTAAGGTGTGAGGGGGAGAGATTTAAAAGGGTCCCGAGGAGCAACCTTTTTCACTCAGTGGGTGGTCTGTATCTGGAACAAGCTGCTAGAGGACACTGTAGAAATGGGTGCAATCAAGATGTTGCAAAGACATTTGGACAGATAGGTGGATAGGAAGGGGTTAGAAACATCTGGACCAAATGCAAGCAAATGAGACGCCCAGAATGCCAACTTAAAGGAAATGGACTGAAGGGCCTGATTGAATCTATGACTAAGAGGAATGTTGGTGCAAGGAACAGACTGATGGCAGAGCATCTGTGAAGGCAAAGCAAGGAGTCCCTGCATCCAAAACGTTGACCATCCCTTTGATTCCATCGATGCTGCTTGACTGCTGAGTTCTTCCAGTTGTTTATTTGTTGCTGCTTTTTCTCCATGGCCTGGTTGGATAACTGCTGGTTTTTGGGGACCCTGGTCCGTAGTCATGTGAAGGGTGAAAAACAAGAGGCAAAGGTCACTGGACCTGCATGGGGGAGTGAAAGGGAAGTACAGCGGGGTACGGAAGGATTAGGTAGGTACTCACCAAAGCCTTCAGTGATCTGAGCTCCACTCCCAAAGGTCAGGGAACAGCACTCTTTGCCTGCTCTGTTGGACTGCTGTGGCTGGCACAGCACCTACAAGAGTGAGGGCAAAGAGATTGGCTGATGAGGTTGAACAGCCAGCAGTGGACATACAATTTGAGATATCAGGGTGAGCATGGATGGCTGAAGCAAAGACTGGTACAGGATCAACAGCATGGAGACAGGCTGTTTGGCCCAATCACTCCACGCTGTACTCTCATCTCCTCCCCTCTTTCCTCATCTGAATCTATCAATGAATTGTCTGTTCATTTTTCCCCCTAAACAAGCTTGTACAATGCTTCAGTATTTTTAAAAAAATTAAATTTAGACATACAGTACAGTAACAGGCCATTTCAGCCCAAGAGTCCATGCCGCCAATTTACACACAATTGAACGGCAGGAGGAAACTGGAGTCCCCAGGAAAATCCTACACAGACACTGGGGAATATACAAACGCTTTGCAGACAGCACGGAATTCGAACCCTGATCCCGATTGCTGGCGCAGTAAAGGCATTGCGCTAACTGCTACATCAACTGTGCCACCCAATGGTTATATTGGTCACAAACACTTCCTGTGGCAGCCAGTTCACATTCCTACCATTCTTTGAGTAAGAAAGTTTCAGATTTCCCAGTTAGATTCCTGTATGAATGCTAGCTCCCAATCCTGATGTGCAAGAATTGTTAGTGAGCAGGTTACGGAGGCAAGTTGCAATGTGGGAAGCTGGTGTTTCAGTTGGTGGGATGTGACATCTAAGTTGTACTTACCTTGATCCCTTGTGCAATATGAACACTGCACCCTAATAGAGCCCTCTGCCACTTCCTCTCCCAACATGTCTGAAGGATGTCATGTTTCACCAACCCTGTAAGATCTCGCTCCTCTCCAGCCTATCAACAAGTGGTCCAGGCTGTGCCAAATCCTTAGCCCTCCCAGGGCCACTGCCAAGACCCATTTCAGTCACAATTCCCCTTTGCCTTCAAGAGATGTGAGCTGGTTTGGCCAATGAGAGCCACCAAGGTTCCCATGGTGCTGGGCCTCAGGTGACTTGACAATGAACATGCATACAGCACTAGGTCAAGAAGGCAAGAGTTAATAAGTTCCCATGATCCTAGCAGTGCTGTCCAACTTTAGCCACCACAATGGATTGTTAAGGGGTCTTTAATGTTCTTTCAAGGTGGGAAGGAAGTGGATCAGAGAACTGACAATCACGGCTTTAGCCTGAAGTCTCTGAATGGCTAGTTAATTTCTCACGTTATTTTAAAACTTGGCAAGAATCTTTATTTGAATATTTTTTAAAATTTAGACATACAGCACAGTAACAGGCTATTTCAGCCCACGAGCCAATGGCACCAAATCAACACCCAATTAACCTATACTCCTGGTACGTTTTGAATGGTGGGAGGAAACCAGAGCCCCTGAGGAAAACCCATGCAGACACGGGGAGAACATACAAACTCCTTACAGATAGCGCGGGATTCGAACCCTGGTCCCGATCACTGGCGCTGTAAAAGTGTTGCACTAACGGTTAGCCAAAAGCCACTAACCGCTATGACAGAAATATGTATTCTCTTCTGTCAGGACCGTAGAATATCTGGCATCTGCACAATTCTTTTTACAAAATATATTTTTAATGAGTTTATTAAATAAATCCATACAACATTCATTGAGATGTATAACCAGTCATCTCATCTACAGGTAAAGAAAATCAGAAAGAAATAACATAACAGTGTTAGCCGGTTTCTTATTCATATGGAAAACAAAACAATTAACATACTCTTAAGTACACAATTAAACCCATTTACCAAAATTATTTGGGTATATAAAAGAAAACCTATAAAATTAAAACTAATCTACCCCCTCCCTCTAATCAAGGTTACCATTAGTTAAACATAATGAAGTTCAGGATCAGAATAACGCCTCCAGGACTCTTCAGAGTTCTTGATTCTTCCAGTCATAATAGTATTCCAAGAATGGGCTCCACATCTTTACAAATTGAAATATTCTATCTTTAATATTTGACAATTCTAATCAAAAGATGAATAAAATGTAAATTTAAGCAGCAGGCTATGACTTTTTAAATTTCAAACTGGAATGTTTTTGTTTGAGAGCCAGGGAAACAATTACTTGAGTTCCAAAGGTTATGAAGCAGAATGTGACTGTGGTGGCTAGAGTTAGAAATGATAAGGGACAGGACATTGAAAACAAATACTTGATAATGAAACCTCCTTTTCAAGACTGTGAGATGGACTGCTACACTAAAAGATATCAACTTAAAAAGAAGATCCAAAGCTCAGCACTAAGGCTGAGAAATGATCTTGGATGGATCACCTATTTCCTACTTCATCAGCCATGCTAATTTCAAAGTGGTCGACTGAGACATTGATCAAATGGGGGATCAGTTGTTGAGAGCTCGTAGGGTGGCTGTGAATAATGAAGAGGTCAATGTGGGTAAAGTGTTCTTCAACAGGACAGAGACCTGGAGGCACAAATATTGGGGAATGCTTGCCAAGATTGAGTGGGTGACAGAGATTTCCAACATTTGTGTAAGAATTTTGATCCAGACGTACATTCTACAATATATATGACAATAAACTCATCATCCTTTGACCTGCCAGCATTCCTGTGAAAGAATTACTTTGGTTATGACCTCGTTCCATAAAATTGAATCAAATTCTTTTGTTCTTTGAATGATTTGTGTTTGGCTTGTCTTGTCTTCCTGTTTCCTTTTGCTTTTAGCTACAATTTTATTGATGCAATTCCAAGACAATACTTTTGCTGAAATAAAACCAGAATTCTCTAGTTTGCTATCTGGATAAGTGCAATGTCAATAACGTTGACCAAACTAAGTTGATTATGAGGGAGTCATCAACTGCTGAATTCTAACATCTTTTTTGGACTATCATTAAGCTTAGTGCAAAACAAAGTCTGTTGATTTTGCAGAGGTATGATTATGAAACCCGTAGTGTGGTTTGTTGAAGGTCACGCGACTTCTCCGACTAGAACTTAGTCGGAAGTGACATCACCTGCCAATCATGGATTAGATCTTCCCACCTGTGAGGCTGATGTGTAATTGGCCCTTGTCACTGACGTGTGATTGCTCCCCCAAGTGCTAATCTATGGTCAGATTTGCCCACAGGTGAAACTGATGCATGATTGGTCCTCGCAGATCATGTGGATGGGCCCTGAACTGGAAAAAGCCTAGCATGTGAAGTCTTGCCCTCTCTTTTTTGCTGCTTCCCTCGAGACCATCACTGAAGTCCAAGCTGTCGGCCATAGCCAGGCACCAGAGGGCTGACTACGATGGGTCCATCCCAGATCCTGAACTGTGGTCAACACTGGAAACCAGTTTCATTTGATATACTTCTTGTAATTAATTTACTGTTCATTAGTGTGTTGTGCCTGTGGGTGGATGACCATTGTGCGTTTAACCGTTGCATTCCCAATTGGGAGTTGAGAACGTTGAGGAGCAATTTATTTGTATCTGACCTTTTGTGAGTTTTCCTGTGCATAAGTAAAGCCCACTGTTTGTTGAAAACACCTGTCCTGCCTTTATTCTCTTTGAACTCATCAAAACTATTCTGAACACAACAATTGACTCTGTGAGGAGGGCTCAAAGAATTTCGACTGGTCGTGATATTTTTTCACAATACTAACCAATTTAACTTTTCCCTGTAACCATCATGTGCATGTGAACTCCCTGTTGTTTGTGTGTCCTATGACATACGTTTATTGAGAAGTGGCCAAGTAGAGTGGCCTGTGGGTAGGTGGAGTGGCCTGTGGGCAGGTAGAGTGGCATTTTGGCAAGTGGAGTGCTCTAAGGTCAAGTGGAACAGTTCCCAGTCAGTCTCCAGGCTGAAAAAGAGGCACCAAGAAGGAGGGAGGTTTGCAGTACGGACTGGGGTATATGCAATGGGTGGCATTACCAGGGAAAATAGAATGATTTGTCTACACACACACACACACACACACACACACACACACACACACACACACACACACACACACAGACTAACTTGGAGAGAGAGTTTCCTTCATTCACAGGATGACTCATCTGTGGGCGGTGATGGTGGCACTGAGTGGTGGTTGGGCATGTGGCTGATGAATGTGCAAACAGACCCAATGATTTGAATGCTACTGAAGAACTGCCACGAACACTGATCCCTGCCGACACTGAAAACAAAGGCTCATAGGTGGGGGGGGGGGGGGGGGGGGGTTGTGGGGAACTGTCCAGATCTGTGGGTTTTGACATTCCTGTGTTGGAAAGGCAATGATTGCTAACCAACTTTGCCTCACACCAGTAATGCACACACGTTCGACAACCCTCGGTGGGGTGGGTGGCTAATCCCGAATCTTAGAGTGAATCCCCGAATGGTGAGCAGGTCTTGGGGATGTTTGTACAGATGCATCTCCTCCATTTTCTGCTCTTCTGCTCTCACCCCGCCTCACCCAGACAGTCCCCTTGGTCCTTATCTCTCATCACCACCAGTCTCCACATCCAGTGCATTAGTTTTCAATCAGGGACCAGTCTCTCTATGACTCCCTCCTTCACTTATCCCTCCCCACCCAACCTTCCTTTACCGCCACTATAGGAAATACAACCCTTGCCCCAACACTTCCTCCATCACCACCATCCAGGTGGGGTGGAGAGTCATGTGCAACTTCTTCAGCCTCATTCAAAGTTCAGATTTATTGTCAGAGTACAGTAATGGCATCACACGTAACCCTAAGATTGTTTTCCCTGTAGGCCAGGCAGAATTTTGGCTTAAATGTAGTGTAGGAAAACTGTTCACAAGAAAGAGAAATATAAACAAATAAATAAATGTAAATGAACTGTGAAATGCAGAAAAAAAAACAATAAATAATGTGCAAAGTAAGACTCTTTAAATAAATCTCTGAGTTTATAGTTGAGGAATCTGATGATGGAGGGGTAGCAACTATTCCTGAAGTTGGAGGTTCGGGTCTTGTGGCACATATATCTTTTTGCTAAATGCAGAAGCAAGAACAGACCACGTCCTGGATGTTGTGGATCCATTATGATTGCTACTGCTTGTCTATTGCATTTGGAATGTACCATGGCCAATTCTACCTGGCCTTGAATGCGTGTGAGCAAGGTCACTGTTTTGCAGTGATCTGCCATTTGGAGCTTCTGGTTGCATGTCATTTCAACACCCCTTCCCATTCCCACACTGACCGATTGTCCTCAGACTTTTCCGCTGCTAGGGAGAACACAAGCTTGAAAAGCAACACCTCATATTCTGCTTGGGTGGTCTATAACCCAACGGCATGGTCACTGAGTTCCCTAAATCTCCTTTCTCAATTCCACCAGTCCAGCCAGGACCTCTCTCCCACTCTTCACCTTTTCTCTCCTCTCTCCATTATTGAGATTCATTACCCTCCCCCAACCTGGTTTCCACTTGCCCATCACCCACACACCTATCCATTAGGGTTTCTTCTTGCTTGGCCATCCCTTCTTATCCCAGTTCCCATCTGAGTCCATTGGTTCCATCTATCACCTCCCACAGCTGCACCCTCCTCCACCATCTCTCTATCTTGCCTATCTACTTTTTACATTCTTGTTCCTGATACAGTGTCTCAACCTGAAATGTCCATGTCCTCTTCCTGCCACAGATGCTGCCTGACCCATGGAGTTCCAGCAATTTGTTTCTCGTTCCACATTCCACCATCTGCTGTCTTTTCTATCTCTAGGTGAAGGTGGTATTTGATTAGTGAGCTCTCATTTACCCATGTAATGCACTGCAACTGTTGAAGCCACTGCATAGGATTGGGCCATTGACCAGCTGGTCCAGACTGGGGCTTATGCTTCAAGACAGGGACTTCTCAAACCAGCTCTTCTGAACCTGTCAGTGGAACTTGCTAAGGCAGCCCTCCTCATGTGCTTGTCCTGCTTCTCCTTTAAGCATGTGCCCACCCCCTTGCATATTCTTTATGGCTCTGGAGAAGACTCTTCTTTGCATCCCAGTGCTCGGTTTGTCAGCACTGATGCTATCCAAATGCATGTTGAAGTGCGTACAGCAATGAGATCAGACCAATGAGAAGCTGGAGGGATTCAATTGATCAGGCGGCATCATGGAACGAAATGGTCAGTTGATGTTTCGAGCTGGGACCATTTACAAAAAAAGGTCCCAACACGAAACATTGACTGTCCATATCTCTCCATGGATGTAGCCTGATCCATTGCGTCTTTCCAACTTTGCACTTTTTGCTCAATATTCCAGCATTTGCAGTCTTTGTGTCTCTCTATCTAGATTCCCCAGAATCTCCTTACATTAGGCTTCATAAAAGAATGAGCCCTTCGGGGAGGTACAGGAAGAGTGGATTCCACGCTGCCAAAAGGGCGCCTTTAATTTTCCAACCACTCTTTCACCATGTTTGTTTGTTTGAGCCGGCTGATTGGAATGAATTGTCATGCGGTCAGATGTGAAGGTTAAATGTTTTGAGGGGTCCTTTTGCATCTGGTTGTGGTTATGGGAAAATTCAGAAGCTGCTAAGAAAAGTGGTTAATAGGTCTGTGGTTAGAACCATAGAATCATAGAACATTACTGCACAGAAAACAAGCCTTCTATACTGTTATGAACTATTAATTCTGCTGAGTCTCACCGACCTGCACCCAGTCCACATCCCTCCATACTTCTCCACGTACCTGTCCAAATGTTTCTTAAATGTTAAAATTGAGCCTGCATTCACCACTTCAGCTGGGAGCTCATTCCACACTCCCACCACTCTCTGTGTGAAGAAATTCCCTCTAAAGTTTTCCCCTTTCGTCCTTAACCCATGTCCTCTGGTTTGTGTTTCACCTACCCTCAGAGGTAAAAGCCTCCTTGCATTTACTCTATTCATAATTTTAAATATCAAATCTCTCTTCATTGTTCCACACTCCAGGTTGAGCTTGTAATGCTTGGAGTCCATCAAAATATCCAACTAGGTCTGGATAGAATACAGCCCTTTCCCCCAAAATGCTGATTCTCTTCCAGAACTATGAATTTAAAACTAGTGGTTGACTCTATCGAGCATGGAAGGTTATATTGTCAGGGCTGGCGCTACCATTAGGCCAACTAGGCAGCTGCCTAGGGTGCAGACCTCAGAGGGGTGTTGTTGAGATTCCAATAGCTCCAGCACCTTTGCGTCATGGATTATGTGGTTCTGACTAACATGCTATAGGCAAATGTGCTAGTTTGGTAAGGTGGAGGAATGAAGTGGTACGGCGCATATTGTACCAATCAGTCAGAACCCCACACTCCCCTCCCCATCACTCAGCCTGGCCTAGGGTGCAAAATAGTCTGGCACCGGCCAAGGATATTTTCCAATATTATGCAAATCCATTCATCCATAATCTCTCTGCTTCTTTATCCTCTCTGAACAAATGTTTTATCCTTTTTCATTTTGAAAATAATCAAACAAATGACCACAGCTAATAGTTATTTGTGTTGGCCCAGGAGTACAGGGTGTATAAAGCACAACCAGGATTTTTTTTTAAAAGGGAGTGAGTTCCAGCAGCTAAAGCGAGGAGGTGTTTAAGAAAAATAAATCACAAACTTCATTGTGGTTACACATTGTTGCTAGGCTTGAACATCATGATAAAATGGTGACCTGTCAAGTTTGTTCAACTGCACTGTATGTTGATTGTAAAACATACTGAGTTTGGGCCAGGTTAAATAGTGAAGAAAAGTTCATGTCATTTCCCCACTCTCTTCCAAGCAAGTCAGTGAAAGGGAAGCCTGGAGGCATATTACTTATGAAGGCCCTTTCCAAGTGTGGCATCTGTCTAAGCCAAGCACAGTTTGTCAGGACTTCCTTCCTGAGCGTAACTCTTGGAAATGGCCTCTGGAACAGGCGCTGACCGCTCATTTCCCTTCCAACCTGAACTTTCCATCTGAAATCAGGATCCTGCCCGCTTTGGTGACTAGACAAAAACCATGCCTTCTTCAGGTTTGGAGTCTGCTGTGATTTTACTCTGTCTCTGAATATAGCAGTGAAGGAGAGTGATGGAATGGAAGGCCTCTGGACCTGTGGTGAGAGCCCCTTTGATAAATCATTGTCCCGATCTCACAGAGGAAGGAGATCATTATGGGATAGGCTAAGCTTTACATTGTGAGTCACTCCTATCACAATTGAATGAGGAGGAGTGGGTGGGTATATAGGAAAGGGGGGGGGGGGTGGGGGTGTGGAGATGGAGTCCAAATCAAACTTAGTAACAAAGCCCAGGTTAGTGCAACATCTCTGCTTATCCCCTGCCTGTTTGAGAAAACAAGTCCAAGTGCAGAATCCCATGGAGAGGCTTCTTGTGGCTAAATCAGAGTTGGGTAGGCTATTGTTTCAGTGGAGGGATTGGTGAGGTAGTGGAGCAGTTCAAACCTGCAGAAACCTTTGGCAGTCTAGACAACAGATTCCACAGAAGGTAAGGCCTGCATATAAAACCTTGCACCAAGTGCTATCGTTGGTCAACTTTCCACAAAAATATGTTTTCATTATTTGGCAAAACATTCACGCATTTTCCTTTGCACTACTCAAATTGCAAACGCGCTTTGGTTTATATGACCTCGAATCTTCCTCACTTGTGTAATTTCTAAGTGGGTTGCATTGAGTGTCAGAAGCTTTGAGAGTTACTGCCATGTTCATTTCAACTCTCCTGAGAAATCAAGAATTGATTTGGCCTGGTGGAGAGAGATTCAGTTCCAAGTCTTTTATGCAGTTAAATGGCTGTATCTGTAATGCAATCAGCCACAATGTGACCTACATCTCCATCAATAAAGAACATTGTGGAGATTTGCAAATGGGAAAGTTGAAGCTGAGCCAGGCAGATCCTCGAATCATGGCAAGAAGCTAGGTCCTTTACCATAGGACTCGGACAGTGGCCTGTACACTTTCCTCATCCAAACCAAGACTGCAGACTAATTCACACTTTATAACCATTAATTAGGAACTCAAAAATATTGAACCATTCAATAATTGCTCTGTCAAAGGATCCAGCAGTGAAGGGGATTCTCAGCTGTGAGGTTGTGCGCATTGATCTGATTCGGGGGGCCAGCAGGGGAAAAGGTAAAGAACTTCAAATTCCTGGCTATTAACATCTCGGAAGATCTATCCTGGGGCCATCATGTCGATGTAATCACAAAGAAGGCTCACCAGTGGCTATACTCCGTAGGGAATTTGAGGAGATCTGGTATGTCACCAAAGACTCTTGCAAATGTACCATGAAGAACATTCTGACTGATTGCATCCCTGTCTGCTACGAAGGTGACAATAATCGGGACGAGAAAAGACTACAGTGAGTTGTGAATTTAGCAAATGCCATTAATGGGCATCAGTCTTCACTCCATTAAGGACATCTACAAGAGGTGATGTATCAAGAAAGCAACACTATCATCGAGGACCCTCACCACCCGGCCATGCCCTCTTCTACAATCAGGAAGGAGGTACAGGAGCCTGAAGATGAACACCCAATGATACAAAAACAGCTTCTTCCTCTCTTCCGTCAGATTTCTGAATGGACAATGAACCACAGATATACCTCATTTTCTCTACTTTTTGAATTTATTTAAATTTTGACATACAGCCGGTAACAGGCCATTTCACCCCACAAGTGCGTGCCACCCAATTAACCTACACCCTTGGTAAGTTTTGAAGGGTAGGAGGAAACAGGAGCCCCTGGAGAAAACCCACACAGACACGGGGAGAATGTACAAACTCTTCGCAGACAGTGCAGAATTCGAACCACAGTCCGGTCCCGATTGCTGGCGCTGTAAAGGCATTGGGCTAACTGCTGCACCAACTGTGCCACCTTTGCACTAATTTATTTTTAAAATGTAATTTATAGTAAAATTTTCACCTGTGATGCTGCCGCAAAACAATGAATTTTGTGACATTTCCATGACAATAAATTCTGATTCTGTTTCTAAGTCTTAGGACTGAAGTTTGTAGATTGTAATATCTAACCCAGTGGTTATCAACCTTTTTCTTTCCACTCACATACCACTTTAAGTATTC
This sequence comes from Narcine bancroftii, assembly GCF_036971445.1. NCBI lineage: Eukaryota > Metazoa > Chordata > Chondrichthyes > Torpediniformes > Narcinidae > Narcine > Narcine bancroftii. The sequence continues at coordinate 231,496,462 of NC_091472.1, forward strand.
CCTATGCCATCGATTCTCTGTGATTAGTAAGGGAAATGCTTAAGGTGGTAGGTGGGTGGAAAATAAAGTTTGAAAACCACTGTTTAAATCGTCCCTAATTGACTCGTTATGTGCTCGGTTTCATAACTCCAAAGGAAATGGGCCAATGACAATTCTTCTCAAGCAAAATATTTCAGTAACAATTGGGTTTAGAGCAGTAATTTTCAACCTTCCCTTCCCACTCACATACCACTTTAAGCAATACCTCACTAATCACAGAGCACCGAAGGCATAAGAATTACTTAAAGTGGTATGTGAGTGGAAAGAAAAAGGTTGAGATCAACTGGTCTAAACAAACGTGAGGTACACCTTTGGTCTTCCACTAATGACATGGTATTATCCTTAGGGCTAACAGGACTGTCATCGTGATGGATAGTGTAACTTGGTAAAGGAAAGAAGCTCATGTCCTCCCTCAGCACTCTGCATGTGTTCATCTTCCTCATCTGAGAGATAACACCATTACACCACATGAGGTGGTTGATTGGGTTAAGCCACTATGTCACAGGGTCAATCCTGATTTCCAGCACCGACTATGTGGAGTTTGTACGTTCTCCCTGTGATTGGATGGGTTTCTCCCGTGTGCTCTTCTTCCCCCCACATCCCAAAGGTGTGTAGGATGGTGGGTTAATTAAACTTAAAATGCCCCTGTGTGAGGGACAGATTTTGGGTGAAGTTGATGAGAATGGGGAGAATAAATGGGATTCATGTAGGATTAGAGTAAATGGGCTGTTCATGTACAGCAAGGGCATAGTGGGCTGAAGGGCCTGTATCGCTCTTTGACTCCAAGGCAACTTGCGCAGAGACTTCCTTACTGTCTGCTCTGTTCAGCAGCCAGAAGGAAAACCAATCACAAGGCAGCTTGTGACAATTATCTGGCAGCTTTCCATAAAGCAGGGCACCTGAAAGAAATTACAACGTGCATTGTGTTTGACGATAGCTGCTGTCTTGCCCCAGGTTATCCGCAGACCAACACAATTTGGCAAACTCTCCTGAGGGGAATATTTAAAGGAACAACCAATGTCCTGGGAACGTGGTGGTTGAGAGCGATGAAGGGTGGTGAAAATCGGGAGTAGCCAATGCAACTAAAAACCTATTGTCTCCAACACGAACTGGTTGGAACACCCCTCTAACACTTTCTCTTCAATCTAAGTCAAAATGAGTGGAAGTGTCAGGTTGGAAAAGTGTGGAGGCAGAATCCTATTGTTCACGGTGAAACTCTGAAGACAAGTGTTGGGGTTCCCTCATTTCCTGTTCCAAGATGGGAAAGAAACAACAACAAAATGTTAATTTTTAAGCAATTCCAGATTATGCATGTGGTGGAAGCAGCAGAAGACTGTTAAATCCACATGACCTTATGTGTAGATGTGTAATTTCCCATGGATTGGTTTGCATTTCATTGTTGTTATTGGATGCCGAATTGTAAATATAATTGGTTCCGCTTCCTGAGCCAAGGACTATAAAATATCCAGGCATTGTTCACAAACATACAACATTGCAACATAACCAATGTTGATTGTTTCGGCCTCGTACTAAGACTAAGTTTCATTAAAAGACCACGCCAGATTGAAGAAACAGTAATTTTGCCCATTCTCATTGAAGTGTGCATCTGAGTTCAGGAGTCCAGGACCGGGTATATATACCCGGTATATATAAGTGTGATATATCAGGGCGCCCTTGAGGTTTGATCTTTTATGAACATGACATAATCCTTTGGTTCTCAACCAGAAGAAAAAAAAATTAAGAAACACAAAATTTAAATATTCAGCAAACTGTTGGAGATGGAAGAGGAGAAGTATGTTTTTCTCTCAGAGAGGAACGATCTGGAATTTCTCTTTATGAGAAGCTTTGATCTTCAAACTTGAAAAGGAGTTGGAAAGATAGAGAAAAATTAGATTGTTGTGGAATGGGTTTACACAGATTGGCAGAAGGGCCTGTACTGTGCTGTATTTTGTTCAAGAAGTTTTAGACTCTCTTACCCTCGCTATGACCATTTACCTTAACTATAAACTGAGGATAAAATAAAGGACATTGTGGAGAGGGTGGAGAATTGGCACCGAAAGTGTTGCTCTTAACAGGTTCTGGCAATGAAACAGTGGGCCAAATGGACTCCTGGCTTGCAACAAGTTTCAGATTCCACTTCTTGGGGATGCACAGACATTCAGTGGGGCTTCTTTCGTGATGCGAGCGACTTCAGGAACATCTTCCCGCTGAGGAAAGGGGAGATCCAATTGTTAGTTTCTGTTCTTCCCTGGCAGAAGTTTAAAATTGGTGCCCTTTTGCGGTTAGTTTGCCAATTACTCCACTAGCAAAAACACTTATCTGGCATCTACCTATGGTGCTGGATACGGGGTGTTTTACTGTATTTAAAAATAATTTTCTCTCTCTCTCTCTCTCTCTCTCCCTCCCTCCCTCCCTCTCTCTCTCCTCCCACACCCTCTCTCCCCTTTCTCTTCATCTCCTTTCCCTCTCCCTTTCTTGTCCCTATTTCCCACCCCTCTCTCTCTGTTGGAGAATGATAACAACAGAAGACTGAGTTGAGCAGTGTGTGTCCAATACTCAAATGTCCCAAGGAGGAATGAATTCCAGGAGAACATTGGCTGATGGCAAATACTCCACGGTGACCATTTATCAGGAAAAATAAATCAAAGTCACTGACTATAAAACAAGTTTTTGCCCTAAAGGGCAAAGAGAGGCCATCTGCACTGCAGAAGTTCAGACCCATTGCTTTCCAGCCAAGTTTAAACCAGCTCCACCGATCCACAAGCACAATGGACATCAAGCCATGCCATGAATGCTTGTCACACCCAAACATGGAGAGCTGACGATGAAACCATTGTGTTTGTGAACCTGAGGGTTCCATGAGGGATGCAATGTTGAGTAATTCAATACACCTGCGCTTTGCACAGTAAACCATTGGTTCTTCTAACTGGCACACTGCCAAGCATGAGACAGTAAAACATTCTTTGGCTTGGCTTCACGGACGAAGATTTATGGAGGGGTATGTCCATGTCTGCTGCAGGATCGTTGGTGACTGACAAGTCCGATACGGGACAGGCAGGCACGGTTGCAGTGGTTGTAAGGGAAAATTGGTTGGTTGGGGTTGGGTGTTGGGTTTTTCCTCTTTTGTCTTTTGTCAGTGAGGTGGGCTCTGCGGTCTTCTTCAAAGGAGGTTGCTGCCTGCCGAACTGTGAGGCGCCAAGATGCACGGTCGGAGGCAATATCAGCCCACTGGCGGTGGTCAATGTGGCATGCACCAAGAGATTTCTTTAAACAGTCCTTGTACCTCTTCTTTGGTGCACCTCTGTCTCGGTGGCCAGTGGAGAGCTCGCCATAGAACACGATCTTGGGAAGGCGATGGTCCTCCATTCTGGAGATGTGACACACCCAGCGCAGTTGGGTCTTCAGCAGCGTGAATTCGATGCTTGCGGACTCTGCCAGCTCGAGTACTTCGATGTTGGTGATGAAGTCGCTCCAATGAATGTTGAGGATGGAGCGGAGACAACGCTGGTGGAAGCGTTCTAGGAGCCATAGGTGATGCCAATAGAGGACCCATGATTCAGAACCGAACAGGAGTGTGGGTATGACAACGGCTCTGTACATGCTGATCTTTGTGTGTTTCTTCAGGTGGTTGCTTTTCCAGACTCTTTTGTGTAGTCTTCCAAAGGCGCTATTTGCCTTGGCGAGTCTGTTGTCTATCTCGTTGTCGATCCTTACATCAGATGAAATGGTGCAGCCGAGGTAGGTAAACTGTTTGACCGTTTTGAGTTCTGTGTGCCCGATGGAGATGTGGGGGGGGGGGTGGGTGCTGGTAGTCATGGTGGGGAGCTGGCTGATGGAGGACCTCAGTTTTCTTCAGGCTGATTTCCAGGCCAAACATTTTGGCAGTTTCCGCAAAACAGGACGTCATGCGCTGGAGAGCTGGCTCTGAATGGGCAACTAAAGCGGCATCGTCTGCAAAGAGTAGTTCATGGACAAGTTGCTCTTGTGTCTTGGTGTGAGCTTGCAGGTGCCTCAGATTGAAGAGACTGCCATCCATGCGGTACCGGATATAAACACCGTCTTCATTGTTGAGGTCTTTCATGGCTTGTTTCAGCATCATGCTGAAGAAGATAGTAAAGAGGGTTGGTGCGAGAACGCAGCCTTGCTTCACGCCGTTGTCAATAGAGAAGGGTTTGGAGAGCTCATTGCTGTATCTGACCCGACCTTGTTGGTTTTTGTGCAGTAGAATAACTATGTTGAGGAACATGGGGGGGCATCCAAGGTGCTCTAGTATTTGCCAAAGCCCTTTCCTGCTCACGGTGTCAAAGGCTTTGGTGAGGTCAACAAAGGTGATGTAGAGTCCTTTTTGTTCTCTGCACTTTTCATGGAGCTGTTTGAGGGCAAAGACCATGTCAGTAGTTCCTCTGTTTGCGCGAAAGCCACACTGTGATTCTGGGAGGACATTTTTGGCGACACTAGGTATTAGTCTGTTAAGGAGAATCCTAGCGAAGATTTTGCCTGCAATGGAGAGCAGCGTGATTCCCCTGTAGTTTGAGCAGTCTGATTTCTCGCCTTTGTTTTTGTACAGGGTGATGATGATGGCATCACAAAGGTCCTGAGGCAGCTTTCCTTGGTCCCAGCAGAGCATGAAAAACTCATGCAGTTTGGTATGCAGAGTTTTGCCACCAGCCTTCCAGACCTCTGTGGGGGTGGGGATTCCATCCATACCTGCTGCTTTGCCACTTTTCAGTTGGTCAATTGCCTTATATGTCTCTTCCCGGGTAAGGACCTCATCCAGCTCCAGACTCAAGGGCTGTTGAGGGAGCTGGAGAAGGACGGATTCTTGGACTGAGCGGTTGGCACTGAAAAGAGATTGAAAGTGTTCTGACTATCGATTGAGGATGGAGATCTTGTCGCTGAGGAGGACTTCGCCGCCTGAGCTGCACAGAGGGCTTTGGACTTGGGGTGAGGGGCCGTACACAGCCTTTCGTGTCTCATAAAAACCCCTGAAGTCGCCAATGTTGGCGCTAAGCTGGGTTCGTTTGGCGAGGCTAGTCCACCACTCATTTTGGATCTCCCGGAGTTTGCGCTGAAGATGGCTGCATGTGAGATGAAAGGCTCATTTTTTCTCTGGCCAGAAAGGTTTTGCAAAATGAGCCTGGTGGGTAGCTCGCTTCTTTGCCAGCAGCTCCTGGATTTCCTGGTTGCTTTCGTCAAACCAGTCCTTGTTTTTCCTGGAGGAGAAGCCTAGTACCTCTTCAGTGGATTGCAGTATGGTCATTTTCAGCTGATCCCAGAAGGTTTCAGGAGACGTGTCCGCGAGGCAGTTTGCATCCTTGAGCTTTGCTTGGAGGTTTGCCTGGAAGTTCCCTCTCACTTCGTCTGACTGTAAGTTTCCAACATTGAACCTCTTTCTGGGGGCTTCACTGTTCTTGAACTTTGGCTTGAAGTGAAGGTTGAGCTTGCAGCGAATAAGCCGGTGGTCAGTGTGGCATTCCGCGCTGGGCATGACCCTGGTGTGGAGCACATCTTGTTTGTCTCTTCCTCGCACCAGAACGTAGTCCAGGAGGTGCCAGTGTTTGGATCGGGGATGCATCCAGGTAGTCTTCAGGCTGTCTCTCTGCTGGAAAAGGGTGTTAATAATGATAAGCCGCTGTTCTGCGCAGAGCTCCAACAGGAGATGCCCGTTGTCATTGCACTTGCCGACACCATGCTTGCCAAGGATTCCTGGCCAGGTTTCTGAGTCTTTGCCGACGCAAGCATTGAAGTCACCAAGGATGACAACTTTGTTGGCTTAGGGTGCCACCAGTTGGATGAGGTTGCTCAGATCAGTGTAGAACTTGTCCTTTTCTGCTGGTTCCGGCTGAAGGGTTGGAGCACAAACACTGATGAGAGTGACGTGTCGCTTGTTTTGAAGGGGGAGTCGCATGGACATGATCCGGTCAGAGTGGCCTGTCGGGAGGTTTTCGAGTTTGGAGGCAATAGAGTTCTTGACCATGAAGCCAACACCAGATAGGCATCGTTCAGCCTGAGGCTTGCCAGACCAGTAGAGTGTGTAGCCCGCGCCGTGTTCTTGGAGCCTGCCTACATCTGCAAGGTGGACTTGGCTGAGAGCGGCTAAGTCGATGTCAAGTCTAAGGAGTTCATGTGCGATGAGGGCAGACCGACATTCAGGTCGGTGGCTGTCAGCCTTGTCTAGCATGATTCTGATGTTCCAACATGCAAGCTTGAGTTTGTGTGCATCTTTTGAGGGGGAGGACATGGACATGTCCTCAGGCCTGCGCTAAGGAGCATTTAGGTGGACTGCAGTGTGCGCAGTACTGGCCCCACCTTTTACACCCATGGTTCGTGTGCCGTGGCCAAGCAAGCTGGGACGTGGCAGCGAGGTCCTTGGGTCATAGGTTTTATATCGGAGTGTCCTTCTCCTATGCAGGTTGCTTAACCGGGCTGAAGAGGCCTGCCTCTCCTTTTAGGTCGAACCATATCTGGAGATCTACAACCGCTGTCCATAGGGTCCCTGTGGAGTAAAACATTACCAGATTGCTATTCCACGCAATGCAGTCTTAGAGTCAAACAGCATGGAAACGGACACTTCAGCCCAACTTGTCCATGTCAACCAATATGTCCTACCATGTATTTGGCCCATATCCATCTAAACCCATCCTATCCATGGGTCTGTCCAACATTTTCTAGTGTCGTGGTGATATGATTGTATGCACTGGCTGACCCACCCTCTGGGTGTCTCCCTGCCTTAGCTCCTCCCTTGATCCTACCATGTGACCCTGGGCCATAAAGGTCAACTCCCCTCTCCTTCCCACACATTTTCCTAACCTGGACCTGGGCCAGCAGTCTCTTGTTCAATAAAGCATATTGTTCCCCTGCATCTTCTGTCTGTGTCATTATTGGGCTACTGATAGTACCCAACAATTTATTGAGCAAGATTTTGGAACTCTCCAGTTATGGAGAAATTGCTGCGCCCTGAATGGCTGGAAGTAGATCCCCAAGTCCCAGGTGCATTGGTATTCTTTGAACAGTGGTGAACTGTTTAAATAATTTCCTTGACACCTCCTTGCGGAGGTGGTCAACTCAGACTAAAAGTAGCTCAAGATCCTTGAGGCATAAGTCGGCCAGAAGACCTACCTGACTATCTTAGGCTGTGTGATCTACACCGACGTGATGGGTGAGCTGCGGGCACTCTATAAACCAAAGGTGAACTCAGTTTATTCCCGTTACCTGGTGGTGTCCTGGAAACAACAGCCTGGTGAGTCTGCTGAAGTGTTTGTCCGGTTGCTGGTCACACTGAGAAAAGACTGTTTGGGGGATCTCACAATCCCGGGCACAATATCTCTGAATCAATGCGTGGAAGAGCTGATCAAAGACACCTGTGTGTTGGGGTTGGACTACATCCAGCAAAGACTCCTTGAGGAGGACCCACTCCCTCTCAAAAAGGCTATCAAACTGGTCAGAACTCTAGACTCTGCCCAGAGCCAAGCAGTGTCAATCACAGGCAGAAGCAGGCCAACTGTGTACGTTCCACCACGAGGGCCATCGGCCTGGGACTCGGCGTCGGGCATCAGCAACCCAATCACGGCTGCAATCTCACCGACCGCATCGTCGAGATGCAACTTCCGTGGGCAGGCCAAGCACGTGAGCATCTCTGTCCCGCAAAGATGCCTCATGTGCTCGGGCTGTGGAAAGAGGGGCCACTATCAAAGGGTCTGCAGGTCCAAATCGCAGCCAGCAAACAATGCAGCGTGCATCACTGAAGAGCTTCCGGCACTGACCATGTGCGGGGTGAGGGGAGTCCCATCTTACTGCCACCGCTTCTAACCTTGGCTTTCCGCTCCAGTGACGTCATTTCTGACCGCCACGACTCCACTTCCAGCTTCTTCTTCATCTGATGCTGTGTGGTCAACATGGAGGTCGCCATCTTGGGCGGGCCTCCCCACCGACGATGACGATGAAGGAATGCCATTCCTCGCTTCAGTGACACTGAATCAAGCCGGTCCTCACCTGATCTTAAACTCAATGATGCAGATCGAGGTGAATGGACATAAAATTAACTGTCTTTTTGATAGCGGCAGTATGGAAAGCTTCATACACCCTGACGTGGTCCAGAGACTCTCCCTCCCGGTCTGACCCATGACCGGGATAGTTTCAATGGAGGCTAGGGCCCAACAGACGAGTATCCAGGGGTATTGTGTAGCGTCGCTGACGGTGGGGGGGGGGGGAGGGGGGAATGTAATAACGACTTTGTGTTATTAATTATGCCATGCCTCTGCGCGCCGATCCTCCTAGGCCTTGACTTTCAGAGTCAGTTTAGGAGCATGACAATGGCGTTCAGAGGCCCCCAACCACTGTTGACCATTCACAGCTCATAGCATTCAGGTGACCATCTCGAATGGATAACCAGCTCCCGTTGCCGTCCTGTGGCCCCAGCACCCAATCTCCGGCACCATCTAGCAGTATTGGCACTCGGTCCCCAGCACCATCCAGTGGTCCCGGCACTCTGCCCCCGGAACATGTACCCACCTTAAGGTATCACCACCTTAAGGGTGCCCCTTACGTCATTGTTCATGAACCTCAACCCGGATTGCAAACCCATCACCACCAAAAGTTGGCGCTATAGTTCTGAGCATATGCAATTTATCCGGGCTGAGGTTCAGTGACTCCTGGCGGAGGGGATCATAGCCCCTAGCATCAGTCCCTGGAGAGCACAAATCCTTGTGGTCAGCGGGGCGGGCAAGCCCCGGATGGTATCAACCACTTCACCCAGCTGAATGCGTACCCACTTCCCTGTATAGCCAACTTGGTCAATAAGGTCGCCAAATACAGAATTGTTTCAACTATTGACCTCAAGTCGACTTACCACCAACTTCACCTCCGTCTGAGCGATCGAATCTATACTGGATTTGAAGCCAATGGGAAACTCTTCCATTTCCTGTGGGTACCTTTTGGCATTACCAACGATGTTTCTGCGTTCCAGAGAGTAATGGACCAGATGGTGGAGGAATACGGGCTGACAGCAATGTTCCCCTACCTCGACAATGTCACCATCTGTGGCCATGATCAGCAGGACCATGACGCAAACCTCGTAAAGTTCTTGCGTACGGCCAAGCTACTTAACTTGATGTACAACAAGGACAAGTGCGTGTTCAACATGGAGCGCCTGGCCCTTCTTGGATGTGTTGTGGCACATAGTGTCATTGCTCCCGACCCTGACCGCATGTGACCACTTCTGGAACTCCCTGTCCCGAACACCCTGAAGGCACTGAAAAGGTGCCTAGGGCTGTTCTCATATTACGTGCAGTGGGTGCCCAACTACACCGATAAGGCCCATCCCCAATTCGGTCAACCACTTTTCCACAATCGGTGGAGGCCCAAGCTGCTTTCAATCAGATTCGAGGAGACATCGCTAAGGCCACGATGCATTCCATGGATGAGTCTGTCCCCTTCCAGGTGGAAAGCGATGCCTCCGACTGTGCACTGGCCGTCACATTAAACCAGGCAGGCACCCTTAACGATCCTGAACTCCAGCACTCCTCCATCGAAAAGGAGATGCAAAGGATTGTTGAGGCAGTGCCCCACTGGCAGCACTACCACACCGGTAAAAGGTTTACCCTGTTGACTGACCAGAGGGCAGTAGCCTTCATGTTCAGTGCCAGCCAACGGGGTAAAATCAAAAATGACAAGATTCTGAGGTGGAGGATTGAGTTATCCACCTACAACTATGACATCTTGTACTGGCCAGGTAAGCTGAATGATCCCCCAAATGCCCTATCCCGTGGGACGTGCACCAGTGCACAACAGTCTGTGCCACCCTGGAGTTACGAGGTTGTATCACTTTATCAGTTAAGGAATTTCCCGTACTCCGTCGAGGATGTCTGGTCCACGACCAGACACTGTCAAATATGTGCCGAGTGTAAACCTTGGTTCTACTGGCCAGAGAAGGCACACCTCATCAAGGCCACCTGCCCTTTCGAACGACTCAGTGCCAATTTCAAGGGCCGCCTACTTACCACAAATAGGAATGCCTACTTCCTGATGGTGGTGGATGAATTTTCTAGGTTCCCCTTTGCAATTCCCTACCCGGATATGACCTCAGCCACGGTCATCAAGGCCCTGAGCAGTATCTTCACTCTGTTCAAGTACCCTGACTACATTCATAGTGACTGGGGGACCTCATTCATGAGTGAGGACCACCAGCTATAACCCCAGAGGTAATGGCCAGGTGGAAAGGGAGAACGGCACCATTTGGAAGGTGGTGCTCCTGGCACTTAGGTCCAAAAATTTGATGGTGTCCCGCTGGCAGGATGTTTTACCTGAAGCCCTCCACGCTATCTGGTTGTTACTCTGCACTGCTACTAACACCATCCCGCATGAATGCCTCTTTGCTTTCCATAGGAGGCTGGCAAATGATTCTTCTATCCTTCCCTGGCTGACATCCCCAGGGCCGGTTCTCCTTCAGAGGCATGTCAGAAGCCATAAGACAGATCCACTGGTTGAAGCGGTACACCTCATACATGCCAACCCCCAGTACGCATTTATGAGGTACCCGAATGGCCACGAGGACACTGTGCCATACGAGACCTAGCAAGGGCCGGAGACCCCGACACTGCCTTGCCAGCTGCTGACCACGCCATGGACCTGATGATGCCACATCCAAGCATGGCCTGGAGTCCGAGCCGCCTGCCCTGCAGCTGGACGTCCAGGCTCCTACCTCTCCTGCAGGTGTGAAGGACCCCCCCAGTACTCCAGGAGTCCACCGCCAGCACCCCAACCCCCACAGTTCTTGCAGCAGACACTCCCCCGTCGGCCCCCTCTCCAGAGGAACACCGTACAGACACGTTGGTTCCCTGGCGGTCCGGCAGACAGAGGAGGCCGCCTGTGCGGCTCAACCTCTAGCTGGTGGGGGACATCAACCAGTTTGCTTGATAATTGTTAAGAGTTCCTGTATTGCTGTTGTGCTTCCTCCGGGTTTTGTTGTTACCTGTGGGTTCTTTTTTAAAAAAGTTGGGGGTGAATGTGGTGATATGGCAGTATGCACTGGCTGGCCCACCCTCCGGGTGTCTCCCTGCCTTAGCTCCTCCCATGTGACCCCGGGACATAAAGGTCGAGACCCCTCTCCTTCCCGCTCATTTTCCTAGCCTGGACCAGGGCCAGCAGTCTCTTGCTCAATAAAGCCATCGTTCCCCTCAGTCTTCTGTCTGCGTCATTATTGGGGCTACCGATAGCGCCCAACTAATGTCTTAATAAACATGAGAACTGGGAACTTCGAGCATTCATTTCCAACCTCAAGTATCGAGCAAAACCAATGATATCACGATTTTGCAGGGAGGTCCCTGTGGAAAGTATACCGACTGGCTGCATCATGGCCTGGTTTGGAAACCCAGCGACCTAGAAGGGTGCAGAAAGTTAACAGGCAGTGCCCTGTCCATCACAGCACCAACCTTTTGCCCATTCAAGATAATCTATGTGAGACGCTGCCTCAAGAAGGCAGCCAATGTCATAAAGGACTCCCACCAAACTGATCACAACGCTCACTACTCCATTTAGACAAAAACTACAGAAGTCCAGCAGCTCCAGGTTGAAGAACAGGTTTTTTTATTTCAGCAGTTATCAGGCTGCTGAACCTTCCTGTTAATACCCTTTTTCTTTGGCTTGGCTTCGCGGACGAAGATTTACGGAGAGGTAATGTCCACGTCAGATGCAGGCTCGTTTGTGGCTGACAAGTCCGATGCGGGACAGGCAGACACGGTTGCAGCGGTTGCAGGGGAAAATTGGTTGGTTGGGGTTGAGTGTTGGGTTTTTCCTCTTTTGTCTTTTTTCAGTGAGGTGGGCTCTGCGGTCTTCTTCAAAGGAGGTTGCTGCCCGCCGAACTGTGAGGCGCCAAGATGCACGGTTTGAGGCGATATCAGCCCACTGGCGGTGGTCAATGTGGCAGGCACCAAGAGATTTCTTTAGGCAGTCCTTGTACCTCTTCTTTGGTGCACCTCTGTCACGGTGGCCAGTGGAGAGCTCGCCATATAACACGATCTTGGGAAGGCGATGGTCCTCCATTCTGGAGACGTGACCTACCCAGCGCAGTTGGATCTTCAGCGGCGTGGATTCGATGCTGTCGGCCTCTGCCAGCTCGAGTACTTCGATGTTGGTGATGAAGTCGCTCCAATGAATGTTGAGGATGGAGCGGAGATAACGCTGGTGGAAGCGTTCTAGGAGCCATAGGTGATGCCAGTAGAGGACCCATGATTCAGAGCCAAACACGAGTGTGGGTATGACAACGGCTCTGTATACGCTAATCTTTGTGAGGTTTTTCAGTTGGTTGTTTTTCCAGACTCTTTTGTGTAGTCTTCCAAAGGCGCTATTTGCCTAACCCTAACCATAAACCACCCCGGGACTGCAAAAGATCTCTCTGCACTACTGAAACATCACTTTTTCTCTTGTACTAACTGCGACTGTGAATATTTATTTATCTCTCCTTTGATACCTCTTTTTTTCTGTCTTGGCATTTAAAAAAATAATTTAATTAAGAGTTACAACATCATATCAGCCCATGAGCCCGTGCCACCTAAATAAAACAATAAATACCATATGGTTTTGGAGGGTGGGAGGAAACCAGAGCACCCTTAGGAAACCCATGCAGTCATGGGGAGAATGTACAAACTCTTCACACACAGTGAAGACTCAGAGAGTTGTGCACATGTGGAACTTGTACAGACTCTTCACAGACAATGAAGACTCAGAGAGTTGTACACATGTGGACCTTATACAGACTCTCTTCACAGACAGTGAAGACTCAGAGAGTTGTGCACATGTGGAACTTCCTGCAAAAGAAAATTGTTCAGGCCAGTCCATTAGATATATGGAAGCCAAAAGGAAGTTGGATGGGGCCCTTTGTGGCTAAAGGGATCAAAGGGTGTGGAGAGAAAGCAGGAAATGGGAGCAGCCATGATTGTATTGAATGATGATGCAGGCTTGAAGGGCTGAGGGGCATCTCCTGCTCCTATGTTCTATCATTCTGCGATTTGGTGATCCAAAGACATGGTGGTGTTGAAACTCCAGAGATGTGCCATGTATATTCTGCAGCATCGCCACCCATTTACCTGAAAGTTAATTTCATTGCCATGTTTCACAATTGCAACGTTTAAAGGACATTTGGATATATGCATGGATAAGAAAGAATATAAGCCAAACTCAGGAAAATGGGACCAATGGCTGACATGGAGGAGTTGATCCCAAGGGCCTTTGTAGGAATCTATGACCCTCAGACATGTTCAGTGAATCTGTCCTGACTTTATCAACACACTCTCTTGTTTGTACTCAACTCATTTTCCTCTAGAACCATAGAACATTGCAGCACAGAATCAGGCCCTTCAGCCCTTCTAGTCTGGGCTGAACTATTATTCTGCCCAGTCCCACTGAACTACACCAAATCCATATCCATCCATTCCCCTCCCATCCATGTACTTGTCCACAACTTTTTTAAATGTTAGAATTGAGCCCACATTCACCACTTCAGCTGGCAACTCATTCTATACTCCTACCACTCTGTGTGAAGAAATTCCCTTTGATGTTCCCCTTAAACTTTTTCCCTTTCACCTTAAATGAGCCCACATTCACCACTTCAGCTGGCAACTCATTCTATACTCCCACCACTCTGTGTGAAGAAATTCCCTTTGATGTTCCCCTTAAACTTTTCCCCTTTCACCTTAACCTATGTGCTCTGCTTTGCAACTTACCTGACCTCAGTAGAAAAAGCTTGCTTGCATTTATCTATACCCCTTATAATTTTATACACTCAATCTTCTATGCTCCAGGGAATGAAGTCCTAACCTGTTTAACCTTTCCCTGTAACTCAGTTCCTCAAGTCCCAGCCACATCCTCATAAATTTTCTCTGCACTTTTTCAATCTTAATGATATGCATAGTTAGATGACTAAGATTTCACACAATACTCCAAATTTGGCCTCACCAATATCTTATACAATTTTACCATAACATCCCAACTCCTTTACCCAATACTTTGATTTATGAAGGTCAATGTGCCAAAAGTTTGCTTTATGACCTTATCCACCTGTAACACCACTTTCAATAAATTATGTATCTATATCCACAGATCCCTCTTTTCTACCACACTTCTCAATGATCTACCATTTACCATGTATGTCCTACCTTGGTTTGTCTTTCCAAAGTGCAACTCCTCACACTTCTCTGCATTAAATTCCATCTGATATTTTGCAGCCCATTTTTCCAGCTGGTCCAGATCCCATGAAAACTTTGAAAGCTTTCCTCACTGTTCACTACACCTCCAATCTTTGTGTCATCTGCAAACTTGTTGATCCAAATTACCACATTATCAACCAGATCACTGTTAGAGATAACAAACAACAATAGATCCAGCACTGATCCCTGAGGCCATAGGCATCTAGTCTGAGAGGCAATCATCTACCACCACTCTCTGGCTTCTCCCATAAATCATTGTCAAATCCAGTTTACAACCTCACCATGAATACTGAGCAATTGAACCTTCCTGACTAACCTCCCATGTGGGACCTTGTCAAAGCCTTACTAAAGTCCATGAAGACAACATTCACAGCCTCTGACTAATCAATTATTCTGATAACCTCCTTTAAAAACTCTCTAAGATGAATTAAACATGACTTATCAGGCACAAAGCCATGTTGGCTATCCCTATTCAGTCACTGACTATCCAAATACTTGTATATCCAATCTCTTAGAGCACCTTCCAATAACTTACTGACATCAGGCACACTGGCCTATATTTTCCTGGGTTATTTTTTGAGCCTTTTTTAAACAATATGATCTTCCCTCCAATCCTCCGGCAACTCATCCGTGGCTAAAGACATTTTAAATATATACACTACCTTTAAGACAGCAAGCATCTCTTCCTTTTTTAATATGTATATGTTCCATGACCTCATTGCTGGTTGTCCTCACTTTCCTACACTCTGTGCCAGTTTCATGAGTAAATGCAAATAAAAATTAAGATCTTTCCCATCTCTTCTGACACCATACATAGCCAACCACTCTGATCTTGGAGAGGACCAGTTTTGTCCCTTAATATTCCTTTTGCTTTTTATATACCTGTATAAATCCTTAGGATTTTCCTTCACATTATCTGCCAAAGCAATCTCATGTCTTCTTGATTTCTTTCTTATGTTATTTCTTTCATTTTTATACTCCTCAAGTACTTCATTTGTTCCTTGTTACCTCTACCTACTACACACCTCTCTGGATCAGAATCAGAATTTATTGTCATGAACAAGTCCCAAAATTCATTGTTTTATGGCAGCATCCCAGTAAACATTCCTATAAACCACCTCCAAAAATAAATCAAAATAGAGCACCAAAAGTCAAAGTAAGGCATTGTTCACTCAGGAATCTGATGGCAGCAGGGAAGAAGCTGTCCTTGTGCTGTTGAGTGCTCGTCTTTAAGCTCCTGTACTTTTTTCCTGATGGTAGAAGAGTAAAGAGGGAATGGCCTGGGTGCTGGAGGTCTTTGAAAATAGAGACTGCCTTCTTAAGACACTGCCTCTTGTAGATGTCCTTGAAGGAGTTAAGTCCAATGCCCGTGATGTCGCAGGCCAAGTTAACAACCCCCTGGAGTTTTTCTTGTCCTGAGATTGGCAGTGATGCAACCAACTCTCCACAGAAGTTTTCGAGAATCTTTGGCAACATAACAAATCTCCTCAGATGCTGCAAAGTATCACTGCTGGCAAGCCTTCTTCTTGATTTCTTCGACATAGAGGCTCCAGGACAGACCCAGGAGATGTTGATACCCAGGAATTTTTTGACCCTTTCCACTACTGAGCCATCAATGAGGACTAGTTCATGTCCTCCTGACTTTCTCCTGGTTTTGCTAAGGTTGAGTGCAAGGTTGTTGTTGTGAGACCACTCAATCAGCTGATCTCCAGCACACTTCTTCATTGCCATTTGTGTTCTACGGAGAACCGTGGTGTCATCAGCAAATTTGAAGATAGCATTGGAATTGTGCCTGGCCACACAGTCATGGGTGTATCGTGAGTAGAGCAGTGGGCTAAGCACATATCCTTGGGGTCACCTGTGTTGATTGTCAGTGAGGAGGAGACGTTGCTTCCAATTCACACTGACTGTGGTCTTCCGATGAGGAAGTCAAGAAGCCAGTTGCAGAGGGAGGAGTAGAGCACCAGGGTTTGGACCTTGCTGACCAGTGCTGAGGATACAATGATGTTGAAACCTGAGCAGTAGTCGATGTGAAGTAGCCTGATGTACATGTTGCTGTTGTCTAGGAAATCCAGAGCTCAGCAGAGAGCCAGTGATATTGCATCTACTGTGGAACGATTGTGACAGATCCTTACTTAAGTATGAGTTAAATCTGGTCATGACCAACCTCTTAAAGCATCTGAGTCTCTGATGAAGGGTTCTGACCCAAACGTTGTCTGCTATTTTACTCTCACTGATGCTTCTCAACCTGCTGAGTTCCTTGCTCCAGTTGCAGCATTTGCAGACTCTGTGTCTCCGTTGAAACAATGGTGTTGACATTTCTCTTACTATTTTAAATTAATAAAAGCT
Source organism: Narcine bancroftii (assembly GCF_036971445.1). Lineage (NCBI taxonomy): Eukaryota > Metazoa > Chordata > Chondrichthyes > Torpediniformes > Narcinidae > Narcine > Narcine bancroftii. The sequence continues at coordinate 231,513,051 of NC_091472.1, forward strand.
GAGGATGGTATATGAGCTGATTTACATTACCTGACACTTGTCACTATAAAGTCGAGCAATTGAAGGGTTCCTTCTTGGTGACATCACCAGTAGCCAGTTAGATCCTATCAATAGTTCATAAACATGTACAGGTATTCAGACCCAGAGGTCTCAGTAACAGTTGAAATATCTACTTTAATACAAGCTGCTTCTTGTTTCCAGGATCAGATGTCTCACTGGTTTTGTTTGACTTTATCAGAGCCATTTTTAATCACAGGCACAGATCTCAGTCCAGGTTGTGATCTGAGCTAACACTGGCAGCTGGAATGAGTCCACTTTTTATGTTAGTGGCATCATTAATTGCTACAGATTCTGCCATATGGATTGTGTTACACCCCTGCAGTTACGTCATGTAATATCAACCTTGCCTCCGTCTCCTAGGGGAGAAGGACAATCAATATCAGGTCCAAGGTTGAGGAGCAATCAATACCAGGGGCAGATCTTCTGCTTCTTGCTGTGTTCCAATTAGCGAAGTGGTTAGCACAACGTCTGATCAAAAGATCAGATAGGCAGCACGGTTAACGAGGTGCTTAGTACAACATAATTTCAGTGCTAGTGACCCAGGCTCGAATCCGGTGCCGACTGTAAGGAGTTTGTACATTAAGGTTTTCTTTATGATTCAGTTTCCTCCCACATTCCAAATTCGCAAGGGGTGTGTAGGTTGATTGGTCACGTGGGTGTGTTTGAGTGGCATGGGTTCATGGGCTGATAAATTATGGTAAAGTAAAAATTAATTAAAAATGAATGCAGATGCAAATGCCATGTGACCAGTTGTAAGAAGAATGTTGTTCATGCAATGTAGTTGGAATGGTGAGCAGGGAACTGTATTGGGTGAGGTTGCTGGGATATTCCACTGTTGAACAGAGTTCCATGGGTCATTCTACAAAAATTTCCACCAGCAAGATTCCACCATTAGGTACATATTCCCCCCTCCCCTACCCCTTCCCCACCCACCGCTTTTCAGCATTTTGAAAGGATTGGTCCCTTTGAGACCTCCTCGGTTGACCTTCCCTCATCATCTACCACTCCTCATTGCCTTTTCTCATGTAACAGTGGGTGGCACGACACCTGTCCTAGAACCTCTTCCGTTCCCACCATTTAGTGATCCAAAGAGACTTTCTAGGTGAAACACTGATTCATTGCACTTCCTCCAACCACGCATCAGTGTCCTGCCTTTGGGTGTCATAGTGTGGTCTCCATGATGGAGAATCCAAACACAGCTTAGGTGATTGTAGTGCAATACACAAACATCCTGGGGAAGCTTGGCAGGTCACAGACCATCTGTAGGGCAACCAACGTTTCAGGTCTTAGCCCTTCATCAAGGTATGAGCAAAAGACAGGCAGGCACCTGAATAAAATGGTGGTGGGGAGAGGGATGGAGGAGAGGTGGGAGAAAGGGACAGGTGGAGGAGAACAGGCTAACAGGTAGGTCATTAGTAGATATCGCTGGGAGGGTTGAAAAGAAAAAAAAAAGTTGAGGTGATGGGGAGGGGGTAGCTCTGAGTGGAGAGGGAAGGAAAGGGGTGGGGAGCTGGAGGAAAGAAGACAGAGGGAGAGGGAATGAGAGAGACACGGGAAAGGGGTTAGTGGAAACAGAAGAAGTCAATGTTAATACCATCTGGTTGGAGAATCCCCAAATGGAATATTAGGTATTGCTCCTCTAATTTCCAGGTAGTCTTGGTTTGGCAATGCATGAGGCCATGGATAGATATTTTGGTGTGGGAATGGGGTTTGGAACTAAAATGGTTGGCCATTAGGAGGTCCTTGTTATTGCAGCAGGCAGAGGTGATTGTTTTGTGTTGAGCACCTGTATTCAGTCCACAGGAGTGGCATATATCTTCCCCATGCCTACCACTTTAATTCTCCGCCCCACACCCACTTTGACCTCTCTGCCCCTGACCTCCTGCACTATTACACTGAGTTCCAAGGTGGGCTTGCTGCTTCTTCATCTGGGCTTGCTGCAGCCTTCCAGACTCAATATCAATTCTTCCAACTTTAGGTAACGTACTTTTTTTCCCCCTTTCTGTTTCAGCATTTTGGCTCTGTTTTATTTACCTTTCTATTCACCCACTGACCTCTTCCCACTGCTCTGCAATTCCATAATATTATACAAAGAACCATAAATCTGATTCTTGTCTATTTCCACATTGTATTATTTTAAGTTTCCATGATTTGATAATAGAAACATTAACTAATTTGGTTTCATCCTCTCAGAGATATTCCCTTTGTTCTACCCATCCCTGCCACATCTTCTCTGCTGTTAAAATAATAACTTGCTTTCCCTCTGTCTCACTTCTGACAAAGGCTCTTTGAACTGAATCATTATCAGTTCCTCTTTCCACAGATGTTACCTGACCTGTAGAGTGCTTCCAGTACATCCTGTTTTATGCCAGATTTCCAGCATCTGCGGTGTTTTTAGTTTTCATTCACTAACCACTGGAGCACAAAACATTGCAAGCAACAAGAACAATCCAAAGTGTTTCTGAAGTGGAGTTGCTGTCAGATATTGAAGAGATGATGCAGCAGCCTATCTGTACCATAACATGGTGATAATCACCAAAATATGTCCTTATATCAAGTTGGTTGAGGGGATAACTCCCCTTCACATTTTCAGAAGGTGCTTTGGGATCCTTTATATCCTACTGAGCTAGCAGATGGGGCCTTGGTTTAGTTTTGTGGAACATTTGGCACTTCCAACAATGCTCTGTGGTACCTGTGTCATTTACATTGCCCATCTGTGGAATCCTGCGATGCCTCTAAATGTACCTGTATTTATCCGATCATTATTCATTCATTTGGCAGATTGCATATCTCAAGGTGTTCGTTCCAAACCATCCAATCGGATTTCCCAATCAACATTCCCTTTCATGACCTTGGGATGGATTTAACTTCAGGTGTTACACTATTGCTGTTAATGTTTTTTTTTGTGAAATGGGTTGCTTTAATTAATATGCTCTCTCTCCATTCCTAACTCCTGAAGAAGGCGCAGGATAATTTGGACTGCATCATGCCTTCCTGGGTTCGGCCACCAGGATGTTCATGAAGCAGATGGAGAATCAGTTCTACTTCACGTGGGCTTACCAGCAAGAAAGCAGACCAAGCCCTTAGCAACCAAGCAAATGCTGAACCAAAGTGACAAACTTCGCATTGACTCCAGCACCCTGGGCCTTCTCCCCCAAGAACAACTGGGAAATTTTCATGCTTCAAGTTCGGAATGGAGGCATAGAATAGATACAGTCCAGGAACCTATCGATCCAGTGTGTTAACTGTTTATTGAATTTAATCCTTCATAGCTAAGAGCAAAAGAATCAAACAGAACCAAGATCAAGGACAAATGCAACTGAAAAACAAGGCAAAGGCACCAAATGGGAAAAGGCTTGTATTTAGTCAGCACCTTCCATCGGTCAGGAGGTTACTCCGAAATCAGTAAGATGTGATTGAAATGCCAATGCTATATAATGATATGGGAAACACAACTTGCTCCCATCAACAGCTCCAAGAAAAGGGACTGAACTGTTTCATTGTGGTTGTGTCTTGCAGTACTGACACTGGCTGTGACTGAACGTGACTCCCTGGTTGTTCTTTCAACCAGCCCATCACAAGTCATTGCAGGCTCTGGAAGTCTGATTGAAAAACCAGAAAAGGGCAATTCCTCTTCTTGAGAGAGAATGCAGAATGGCCAGCTTAAAATATAAACTCCAAGTCCTTATTTAGTTTGTTAATTTCTTCGCAGTCCTCAAAAAAATTTATAGAAAGCAAATTGTTCATGGAAGCACTTATAATTATTGTTGATCTCATTATTCTTTGAAAAACAGTTGCAGAGAAACAGGCATTTCTGCAGACCAGCTTCTTGCTGACTATCAAATACCTATTTACAGGAAAAACCCCAGTATTCAGAATTCAAGCAAACAGGCAAAAAAAAAATCAAGGAAATAAATAAATTTTAAAAATGCAATATTTGGCTTCTCCAGAGATGTAAATGTAAATTTAATGTCTAACCAAAGAGAGGTCTTAGTATTTTCTACATTACTGGAATATTGCTGAAATGCAAAGGGGACTTTCCACCCACCCATAGACAATGGCTACTGGATATCATGTTCTTTCTAAGTTAGAAAAAATCAGACATAATGTCAAGAAGATTAAGATCTCTTTTGATAAGACTTGGGGTCCATTTATGGCTTACTTTCACAATTGGAATGATCAAGGTGTGGGGATGTAGTAAATGGGCACGTTTGGTCGGACCTCCGGTGTCCATTGCTCGATTTCAAGACTGCTTAGAATACTAATTTCAACCATGGTTGGGTGCTGGGGTCAGGTTATCAGAACCAACTTTTTTTTTCTTTAGTTTTTCTTTTTCTTCTTATACTATTCAATGTATGTATAGATTGGAATAAGTCCATGTATTATTATTTCTATATAATATCTTCTTTCTCTTTGGCTTGGCTTCGCGGACGAAGATTTATGGAGGGGTAATGTCCACGTCAGCTGCAGGCTCGTTTGTGGCTGACAAGTCCGATGCGGGACAGGCAGACACGGTTGCAGCGGTTGCAAGGGAAAATTGGTTGGTTGGGTTGGGTGTTGGGTTTTTCCTCCTTTGTCTTTTGTCAGTGAGGTGGGCTCTGCGGTCTTCTTCAAAGGAGGTTGCTGCCTGCCGAATTGTGAGGCGCCAAGATGCACGGTTTGAGGTGATATCAGCCCACTGGCAGTGGTCAATGTGGCAGGCACCAAGAGATTTCTTTAAGAAGTCCTTGTACCTCTTCTTTGGTGCACCTCTGTCACGATGGCCAATGGAGAGCTCGCCATATAACACGATCTTGGGAAGGCGATGGTCCTCCATTCTGGAGACGTGACCTACCCAGCGCAGTTGGATCTTCAGCAGCGTGGATTTGATGCTGTCGGCCTCTGCCATCTTGAGTACTTCGATGTTAGGGATGAAGTCGCTCCAATGAATGTTGAGGATGGAGCGGAGACAATGCTGGTGGAAGCGTTCTAGGAGCCGTAGGTGATGCCGGTAGAGGACCCATGATTTGGAGCCGAACAGGAGTGTGGGTATGACAATGGCTCTGTATACACTAATCTTTGTGAGGTTTTTCAGTTGGTTGTTTTTCCAGACTCTTTTGTGTAGTCTTCCAAAGGTGCTATTTGCCTTGGCAAGTCTGTTGTCTATCTCGTTGTCGATCCTTGCATCTGATGAAATGGTGCAGCCATTTATTATTATACAAATTATACCAATATAAATGCACACTCCTGTTCGGCTCCGAATCATGGGTCCTCTACCGGCACCACCTACGGCTCCTAGAACGCTTCCACCAGCGTTGTCTCCGCTCCATCCTCAACATCCATTGGAGCGCTCACACCCCTAACGTCGAGGTACTCGAGATGGCAGAGGTCGACAGCATCGAGTCCACGCTGCTGAAGATCCAGCTGCGCTGGATGGGTCACGTCTCCAGAATGGAGGACCATCGCCTTCCCAAGATCGTATTATATGGCGAGCTCTCCACTGGCCACCGTGACAGAGGTGCACCAAAGAAAAGGTACAAGGACTGCCTAAAGAAATCTCTTGGTGCCTGCCACATTGACCACCGCCAGTGGGCTGATAACGCCTCAAACCGTGCATCTTGGCGCCTCACAGTTTGGCGGGCAGCAGCCTCCTTTGAAGAAGACCGCAGAGCCCACCTCACTGACAAAAGGCAAAGGAGGAAAAACCCAACACCCAACCCCAACCAACCAATTTTCCCTTGCAACCGCTGCAATCGTGTCTGCCTGTCCCGCATCGGACTGGTCAGCCACAAACGAGCCTGCAGCTGACGTGGACTTTTTTACCCCCTCCATAAATCTTCGTCCGCGAAGCCAAGCCAAAGAAAGAGAAATGTATAATATATTTAATTTGTATGGATTTACAAACTATTTGTTTCATGATAAAACAATAAAATAATTTTAAAGCAAGAAGAATGTAAAATAGATAAGAATAAATAAAAAATTGAATAAAAGTTTAAAATTGTAAAAGTTGCTTCTCCAAAGCAACTCACAACCCCTTAGTGAAGATGGGAGCAAACATTCAGCTAGCGGAGTGTCCCAGTCATGCCCTGCCCGCAGCAGCTGTTTGAATAAAGTTTCAATAAAGTTGTGGTGAATCTAAGTTTGATTAAAGTCGTGTTTGCCCAGGATGAAGAACCAGCCGACGCCGCTCGCTGCTAAGGCAACTCTCCCAGTGTCTCCCTGTCCCTGCCTAGTAAGAATTTTTATTAAGTATATTATGACATATATTAGTAAGGCTTTATCTGCATACTTGGGGGAGGAGGGGGTTAATTATGATGGTGACATGGTTAACGTCGTGGTTAGTGCAATGACGTTACAGTCCCAGCAACCGGGTTTGAAGTTACAAGAATTACCTGATGAAAATGAACTTTACCGATTAAGGACTACAATACTGATATTTTTCAAATTTCTTTACAGTTTGCACTGTTTTTTTGTCTTTTGAACTGTTTGGTGCATTTGTTAGACATTGTAAGTATGTGTCTCAGTCAACCGGAAAATTCTCATATCCGGCATCCGCAATTCACATCGGTGCCAGATATCGGGGATTTTACTGTAAACTAATTCTATTTACTAGTACTGAATACTTTAATGTTGTGAAAATCTCTGCCTCCACCATCTTCTCAGGCAGTGTGTTTCAGACCCCAACTTCCTCCGGGTGAAATCATTCCTCCTCAGGCCCACTCTAAAACTCTTACATCTCACTTTAAACCAAAACTGTTTGGGCTCTGTTATATAAAAAAGTTTCCTACATATGCCCCCTCTGCAGCACCTGATGTGCCTCATAATTTTGTACCCATCTATCAGGTCCCCCTTCAGCCTCCCCCCACCCCACCCCTACTCTGAGAAAACAAACCCTACCTCTCATTGCTCTTCTTGTAACTAAAATGTTTCATCCCAGGCAACACCTTGGTAAATCCCTGCATCCTCTCCAATGCTATCCTTCCTCTCGTGTGGCATGCACTCCAGCAGTGGTCTAATCAAAGTTTTATCATATCTTCCTGCTCTTCCATGCCCTAGATTGTGAAGACAAGTGTTCCATAAGCTGCCTTTACCACCTTATTTACTGGAGCCAAAATACCCTTACCGTTCATGGTACATGTCCCACGTGACAAGCTAAAATGGATCATCTTGCACTTATTGGGGTTAAATTCTGTCTACCAAAGTTCTTCGTCCAATTTACCAAACTATCAAAAATAAATGCTGGAAGAACTCCTGCATCTGTGGAATGAGAACCAGTCAACGTTTCTGGATGAAGACCCTTCCTCATCTCTGATGAGTCTATCCAGCATCTCTACCTTTGTTTCAGATTCCAAAAGCTGGCATTTTGTTGGATGAGCAGCTGATGAATTTCGTTCTGTTGTTAAGACTTCTCCTCTCACTGTCGACAATACCACCAATATTTGTGTACTCTGCAACTGAGCTAGTCCTGCCCTTGCAATCACATTTTAGTCAATCACATATAAGGTGAAGGTTCCTGCGCTAATCCCTGAGGCACATCACTAGGCAGAGGTTTCCAATCACAGATGCCACCATCACCCTCTGTTTCCCATTACCAAGTCAACTTTGGATCCACTTTGCCAACCTTTTTTTGGATCCCATGGGCTCTAACCTTTTCGACCAGCCTTCTAGGTGGAAACTTAGCAAAGGCCTTGCTGAAGTTCAAATGGACTAGGTCAACAATGTTGCCCTTATCAAAACATTTTATTAAATCTTCAATCTAACTAGTCAGCCAGAATCTCCCACCAAAAAAGACATGATGATAATCTCTCATCAATCCCTGCCTTTTCAGGGATTAATTCCGTCCCACAGAGATTTCACGGTTAGTATAGCGGTTAGCATAATGCGGTTACTGCACCAGCAAACAGTGTTGAAATCCAGCATTGTCTGTAAGGAGTTTATACATTCTCGCCGTATCTGCATACGTTTCCTCTGGGTGTTCCAGTTTCCTCCCACCATTCAAAACATACGGGGGTTGTAGATACATTTGGTGTAATAGGGCAGCACAGGCTTGTGGGACAAAACGGTCCGTTACCACGCTGTGTCTATGTCTAAATTCACTATCACTGATATTGCACATTAGCATTTATATTACGTCTTCCATGACTGTTATCTTTCTAAACTTTTGTTAATAGATCTCATCATAGTTTTCCTATCCCCTAAAGTTATACTTCAATAATTCTTCACATGCTCATTTTAATCTCTCTATAATGGAAAGCCTGTTATTCCAAGACCCTATTATCGTACAAGACTACATGACAGTCACAGAGAGGTTTTAGGCCATTCAGTCCAGCGAATCTGTTCCAACCATGAAGCACAAATTCATTCACACTAATGACACCCTAACCGATTTTATTCTCCCAAAATTCCCAACAACGTCCCTGAAATTCTATCCGTCATCCACAGCAGACATTTAATCCACTGACCCATGTCTTTGGGACTTGCGAGGAAACCGGAACATCTGGAGGAAATGAAACGTTGAATTACTCCACCAGATCTACCACTGAGCACCCCTAAAATTCCTCCCATCTTTCCTTGCGATCCAAATGACCACAGAAACTCATTATTTTGTGGCAACATCACAGTGCAAACATTTATATTGACCACCTTATAAAAATAACTAAAAATAGTTGATGAAAATTCAAAGTAAGGCGGTGTATTTGGTTCATTGATTATTCAGGAATCTGATGGCAGCGGGGAAGAAGCTGACCTTGCACTGCTGAGTGCTCGTCTTTAGGCTCCTGTACCTTTTTCCCCCAATAGTAGCAGAGTGAAGAGGGCATGGCCTGGGTGGTGACGATCTTTGAGGATAGATACTGCTTTTATTAGGACGCCTCCTCTTGTAGATGTCCTCGATGGAGTGAAGTTTGGTGTCTGTGGTTTTGCATGCAGAGTTAACAACCCTTTGGGGTTTTTTCTTGTCCTGAGCATTGGCACCTCTGCACCAGACAGACGGCCATTTCAGGTGAACCCTCTGCCTTGAGGCTGGTAACAGGAGCGGATTGAAAATTAAGAACTCATCTTTCAGGCAACAGCCCTAAAAGGCTGCTCCAGTGTCCCATTCACATCCAGAGGTGCCTCTTAGCGCTCTTCAGATCTGATGAAGGCAGGGCCACTGGTACTGCAGCACCACCCGTCATAAATATGCGGTATAGTAATGGCGGTCTTCCCTACCCATAATCCCCCACACAGGTGGAACCCCTCTGTATTTCCCAGAACAGTTCCAGATGCATCAGGGATTATGGGTAGGGAAGACCGCCATTACTATGCCTCATTTTGAGTGGCCCCGAAGACTGAAGCACCCAGTGAGATGTCAGAGCGGCCAGCTGGGCAGTCACAGCCTGCACCAGCCACCCCACCCCCAACGTCCTCTGCTGGCCACTCCCTGTCTGACGTTTGCTGCAGATTTTCCCAGCCCCGATGGCCCCCGCAGACCTCCCCTGCCCAGACGGCCCCCACAGACCTCCCCTCCCCAGTGAGGCAGGGAGCTGTTAGGTAGTGGGGTGGGGGCCTGTCAGGTAGCTTGGCGGCTGGCTGTTGGGCAGCGGGGAGTTCGGTTGCAGGCTGATGGAGTCAGCATTCCGGTGCATCGGCAGAGCCCAGTGCTCTGCTGATTATACCTCCCTGAGGAGGGTTGGCATCAGTGCCTCGGAGGTGCTCTTGGTGCATTCAGGTAAGTAGGTATTTAGCCACAAAGGGGAAATAATCTGCAGGTTTACACAGGCAGGGTGGGGTTTGGCCACCTGAAAGGGCCTAGTGATGCAACCGGCCAGAATGCTCTCCACAGTACACCTGTAGAAGTTTTTGAGTCTTCCTCATGATTACATTGACATGGAGGCTCCAGGACAGATTCTCAGAGATGTTGACACCCAGGAATTTGAAGTTTTTGACTCTCTCCACTACTGAGCCCTCGATGGGGATTGGATCATGTCCTCCTGACTTCCTCCTGAAGTTCACAATCTTCTCCCGGTTTTGCTAATGGTGAGCGCAAGGTTGTTGGCGTGACATCACTGAACGAGCTGATCTATCTCCCTCCTATATGCTTTATCATTGCCATTTGTGATTCTGCTGACAATGTGATGACATCGGCAAATTTGTAGATAGCATTGGAATTATGCCTGGCCACACAGTCACGGGTATATAGTGCATAGAGCAGTGGGCTAAGCATGTATCCTTGATATGTTGATAGTCTTATAAAATAAAAGATGGTCTTCACCTGATGCACTAGGCAAGCAGTGCTCAAGGGTACTGAAAAATCCCTTACTCCTCTCCCTACCTACTTCCATAAGCAGGAGTATACATGGTTAACCCTCAGCAAAAAGAGTAAGGGTTCACAAGTTGAAGCACAAAAATAAGACCCTACTGAAAACTCCATCCTAAACTTTCTGTCCCGAACAGATGGTTGGTGCAGTGATTAGTGCAACGCCTTTTTACACCACCAGCAATCAGGACTGGGGTTTGAATCCCACGCTGTTTGTAAGGAGCTTGTACATTCTCCCTTTGACTGCATGGGTTTTCCCTGGGAGCTCTGGTTTTCTCTCATCGTTCAAAACATTTAGGGAGTGTAGGTTAATTGGGTGTAAATTGGACAGCACATGCTCATGGGCTGAAATGGCCTGTTATCATGCTGTATATCTAAATTTAAAATTTAAATATAAAAAAAATACTTTTAATGCAGAAAAATAACCAGCAACAATAAAGAAAAAAAAATAATGATGGAGATAGCTGATGCAAATCTTCACCAATCGTCCTCAGGGAATGACAGAGAAGATAAAAATCAGGCAGAAAACAAAGGAAGTTTAGGGAGGAAATATCCAAGTTTTGGTCCTGGGTGTGGAAGTATCACTACCAAAGTCTGCAGACAAGTGAAGGAGATGGATGGGAGCTCATTGTCATTACCTAAGTCCAATGTACAGATGCACTGTATTTCTCACTTGCTGCAGTCGTACAGGTACCTACATCACAGCAAGAGTATAATTTCAATCAGCACAGTATGCCTGGACAGAAAAAGAGATAAAAAATATAAAAGGATTGATAGGAATATATTCACAGTTTCAGTCATTGCACCACAAACCAGCAGTTCAGACAAATCTTTTGGTTAAGGTTAAAGTAGTCACGGTAGGTTCAAGAGCCTGTTAATTGTTGGATAAAACACTGTTCTTGAAACTAGGCTTCTGTACATCCTGCCTGGAGGTAACAGCGAGAAGAGATTGAGATCAAAGTGATGGGGGTCCATTACAATGTTGGCTGCCTTCTTGAGGTCACGACTCACATAGATGTCTTGAATGGACAGGAGGTTGGTTCCTGTGATGGGTTTGCCACTTTCTGCAGCCTTCTGCATTCCTGGGCTCTTGAGTCTCCAAAGCAGGTCATGATGCAACAAGACGGTGAACTTTTCACAGTAACCCTGTAGAAGTTTGACAGAGCATTTAACGACATGTCAAAATCTCCTCAGACCTTTTGGAAAGTAGAGGCACTGGTGTGCCTTCTTCTCTGTTGCCTTGCCAGGAGTGTTCCTCTGTTATGTGGACTCCCAGGCTTTAAGGTATCTCCACTGCCACCCCATCATTGAAGACCCTCAGCCTCCCCTTTCTAAAGTCTACATTAAGCTCCTTGTTCTTGCACACTTTGAGAGCAGGATTGTTGCTCTGGCAACATCCAACCATATTCTCAATCTCCATCCTATACATGGACTCATCATTTCCAATTAATGGCCAATTGCTAGTTGTGGAATTATAAGAAACAAGCAAATGCGACAATGAATTTCAATTAACCAACTGATATTCCTTGTTTTTATCCAAGGGTGGGGATCACAGGAGTGTGCCATCAGCCCTTCAAGATACACTCTTTAACTCCCCTAGGTGACCTCTTGCCAGCCAGCCTCCTGGTGGCAGAGCAGACCAGTGGTGAGAAAAGCTTGAATTGCTATGTGTCAGTCTCAAATAGTGTCCACTGCAAGAACCTATCTCAAAGCTTTCCCAGGTGGGAGCTGTTCTGCACCAAACACCAAGATCCTTTTAGTCTGATGAGCATATCCTGTTTTATTCAAAACCTTACATCTAGATATAGAGAAATATAAAATGTGTGGTTGAACTGTCATCAATCATTTCACACTATCAAGCAAAAATCAAGCCTTTAGGTGAACAAATATAATATATTCTTCAAGATTCCTTTATAGTCATGTAATAGTACAGAACATGTAATATTATACAAAATTGCCTTCTGCCTGCTGTAAAGTGGACAGAGTCACCATTAGTGTCGACCTGCTCCCCTTAGAATATGAGGGAAAGAGAAGCAAAAGAGAGTACCTTCAGAGTCACAGAGCATCCGTGGATTCGCCTCCAGTTCTCCCGCATCCTCTGTAGCCCCACAGACTCCTGTTTGATTCATCGGCAACCCAAGCTCCAGATCCAAACTTCCAACACGAATAAGAAGCCTTCAGTGCCCGAGGCCCTTTGGGAGCCCTTCTTGCCCTCAGCACCCTTTCAAATTCTGATTCTGATGCCTGGTTCCCATGAGCCAGTCTCCAGCAGCCCTCAGCCTGTGTGGGTCCATCGCTGGTCCGCTGTCCTGGTCACTGTCCTGTAGGGTCTTCACTGCTTTTCCTTCTCAATAAGGGGTGTTCTCCCCATTTCTGGTGCCCTCTTTCGATTAACCTTTATTTAAACACGTTTATGTATGCCTGCACATGTGTGCACATAGATTGGTGCATACATGGGCAGAGAGACCATGACACCCCCTGGCAATCCACACTTAGACACACAAAGTAATGCATATGCACTAACACACACATTCATACACGCAGATATCCAGATACAGACTCATACACATGCATACCCACACCCATGCACTTCTGCATGCATGTGTCCAAATGAAGTTCCAAGCATGAAAATGTGCCTATGTATCCATAAACTTTGTGTAAAGATTAAATATTTCAATACCTCTGCAAAAGTGTGTCAGAGATAGCTTCTGCAAATTTAATCATTTTGAGGCTAAAAGTGCAATCATGAAATTAGCTGAGGATTCAGCCCTGCTTCCATCATTAAGAGGTAGAGTTCGGTGCAGCTGGGATTGGCTATAAGAGGTGCCATGGGCCAAATGTCCTCCTTCTGTCTCAAAAGGAGACATGATGGTTGAGAGTCATTAAACTGTTCTCTGAATACAAGCAGTGAGAATGCAAAACATCATCAACCTGATAAGTGATTATGACAAAATATAAAAATAGATTTTTTGTTTAAGTTTATTTGTCACATTACACTTCATTCAGTGAAGTTTCTAACATTCATACAGCTGAAAAAAGAGCACAATTTACAGACTATCAAGTTACAAAGAGAAGAAGGATGAATTAGTACCAAGCAAGGGTAGCATGAGAGCACTGTTGTCGGGTTAATTCAAGAACCTGATAACTGCAGGGAAGAACCTGCTGGTGAGTGCTTTCACTCCCTTAAGCCTTCTCATTGATGGGAGGAAAGAGAGAGGAAAGTGTTTCAGTAGATTGGTTGCCTTGCCGAGGCAGTGGGAGATGTGTATGGAATCCATGGAAGAAGGGAAGGCACAGAAGCTCCCTGTTCCCAGGCTCATCAGCTGGGAGTTATTCCATTAGATTTTTGACCTTGAGTGAGATCAGACCTACTCGAGGTGATTTTGCCAATGGGGATTTGATCTGGAAAGTGATCAAATCAATGTGTCCCAACCAGCTGAAGGATCAGAAAATGTAACCATGAGCTCTGCACGTCGTCAGCAAGCCAGCTGAAACTCCTCAAATACAGTAGTCATGCATCTGCTGTCGGAGACTAGATAAATCGTAGGTTCTCACGGGCAACAAGTGCGGAATTGCAAATAGAACTGGAAATGCTGGAAATTAAGATATTTTAGTCTTTATTTCAGATTTCTAGTATTGAAAGCAAGATTTTTCTTTTATGCCCAAGCTACATGTTTGCATGCCATTTCCACAGTGACTTCACGGTTCATTGTAGCTTGACTCTTGGTATGAAAGCATTGTCTAAAGAGGAATACAGCAATCCAACTGAAACATTAAGACACTGAAGCATCTTGACAGGATAATTGTTGAATGAATTTTCCTCTAGTGTGGGGTGCAGAAATGGGTGCACAATGTGCCAACCATGTAAAATGGAGATATCTCAAACCCACAGCCTTTCAAGAGAGATTCCAGATCTCCATTCCCTTGGTGTGAAATGTGTTTCCTGATTCATAAAGAGATAGCACCTCCTCAGCATTTACCCAGATCTAGCTGATCCATTTTCCCTCAGCCCACTCTCCTGCCTTCTCCACATCATCTTCGATACCCTGACTATTCAGATAGCTATCAATCTCTGCCTTAAATATACCCAATGACTTGGCCTCCATAGCCGCCCCTGGCAGCAAATTCCTCCATATCTCTGTTTTAAATGGACATCCTTCAATCCTGAAGTTGTGCCTTCTTGTCCTTGACTCCTCTATCATGGGAAACATCTTTGCCACATGTACTCTGCCCTGGCCTTTCAATGTTTGAAATGCTTCAATGAGGTGTCCCCACCCCCCCCCCCCACCCTTATTCTTCTGAATTCCAAGGGCTACAGTCCAAGAACTATCAAACTTTGCTTGTATCCTCCAGGAATCTTCTCTAAACCCTCCCTAAATGCCAGCACATCCAAAACTTCACCCTGTACTCCAAGTGAGGCCTCACTAGTACCTTATAAAGCTTCAACATCAGCCACTGCTCTTATAAACTATTCCTCTGGATATGAATGCCAGTATTGCATTTACCTTCTTCGCCATCGACTCAACCTGGTGGTTAACCTTTAGGTATCCTGCAGTCCCAAGGTAGCTAGGAATGGGTAAGAAACACATCATGGGATAAATTTAATCAATGTTCCATTTTAAAATATTAAAGCTTGTGTCTCTAAAGTGTCTCACAGTGATTCACACTGAATTATTTTGCAAATGCTGTGAATGTTCTCAACCAGCAAAGCAACACTCCATAGTGCTGTCATTCTCAAACCATAGGGATCTGTGGCCAGATCTCTGCTTCACAAGTGAGGCATTCACAGAAAAGTTGCCAAACTGATTTCGAATATGAGACTGAGCCAAGGAAGAGGTCAGAAGAATCCTTGGCTTCTAATCCTCATACCCCTATGGAGATCAGGGTTTAACACTGCTTGGCAGGTCCAAAGGGGGCTGTAGTAATTTCCATTAAATTATAAATAATAAATAAAATGGACATTCAGGAAATTACTCAAAATTAAATTCGACAGGAGCACACATTAAAAGTAGTCGTACACCATGGAAACAGCCTGATTCATTTCAATATTGAGAATACTCAATGAATACTAGTTATAGAATGTGACTATTCAGCTTATCCTTTCTCCTCATGATCTTATGAACCTCTAAAAACCTCCCGCCCCCACACACCCTCCTCCTCCACCCCGTCCCTTCTTGCCAAAAAGCCTCCTACCCACCAGGGAGAAACATCCTAGCCTATCTAGCCTCTTCTTTTTCTTTTTATTCAAGTCAGCCACTCCTGATACTATGCTCGTGAATCTTTTCTGCTCCCTTTCCATCCTAATGATAACTTTCCCATAGCTGGGTGACCAAAACTGCATACAATAATCCACAAAAGTACAGGCCAATAAACTTCACATCAGTGATAGGGAAACAATTGGACAGGGTTCTAAGGGATAGGATTCAAGTACATTTGGAAAGTCATGGTCAGATTTGGAGCAGTTAATGGTTTTATGAGCAGCAGTTCATGTCTTACCAATTTGTTTTTTTGAGGAGGCAGTGAAGAGTGGTGATGAGGGTAAAGCAGTGGATGGACTTTAGTAAGTCATTTGATCAGATCTCTCATAATAGACTGATTCAGAGTGTATAGGTGTATGGGATCCATGGTGAGTTATTAGTTTAGATAGGAAATTGGCTGGTCCATAGAAGCCAGAGGGTAGTGGTCGAAGGGTGTTATTCAGGCTGGAGTCCTGTGGTGGAAGTGGTGTTCTACAGGGATCAGTGCTGTGACTCCTGTTGTTTGTGAAACAGTAAAATCCCCGTTATCTGAAATTCAAGTGACCGACAGAGAAAAATAACAGATAAAAATAGGTAAAAAACAGTGTCGGTGCCAGAATGAAAGTTAGAGAGGGGCACTAGCATGTTAGAGGGGGCACATGCAATGGTTATAAACTCTCTTGGGGGGGGGGGTTGCTGTTAACATCATCCGCCCTTCCAATGTACGTGCCAAGAGTGCTGCTTTTATGGCGTCAAGTGTCATTAGCCGCTAGTGGCGCTTGATGCACGCTAGTGACACCGGAGGGGATGGGGGAGGGGATGGGGGTGGGTCTGATGGTGGGTGATGGGTGCAACTGAATGAGGATGGCACAGCACCTCACTTGGGGGGGGGGAAATGTCCATGGATGTTCCCCCCCCCCCACCCCTTAGCTCCGACCATGTAAAAAAATATAAAAGTTTAATATTTACGATCGACATTTTGTCGATCCTTGCAACACACAATCTCAAGCAACTGGCAAATTCATTATCCAGCATCCACCAATCCCCTTCAGTGCCAGATACAGGGGGTTTTAATGTATATATAAATGACAGACTAAAATGTAGGTGGGTGGTTTAGTAAGTTTGCAGATGATTTAAAAAAATCATTTGCAGAGTTGTGAACAGTGTAGCCAGAATATAAATCAGTTAATAAAAAGGGCAGAGAAATGGCAGATGGCATTTAATCTGGACAAGTGTGAGGTGTTGCATTTAGGGAGGTCAGATGTAAGAGGAATGGATACAGTTAATGGAACAGTTCTTAAAAGTAATGCTGGGCAAGAGGATTGGAGGGAAGAACTGATACAGGTATATAAATTGGTGAGAGTCTTTGATCGCATGGACAATCAGAATCTTTTCACCAGGGCAAAAAGTGTCACACAGAGAGGACATGTGTTTAAGGTGTGGAGGAGGAAGTTTAACGGAGATGTACAGTGCAAATATTTTACAAAGAATTTGTTGGATACTTGGAATGGGCTACCAGGATCAATGGTGGAAGCAGATGCAAAGGTAGCATTTAAGAGGCTTCTAGATAAACACATAAATATGAGAGGCCTATTCCTGTACTGTTCTATGCTCACAGTTAATTCTCCATCAGTGTTCTGTATGGTTGTAACATGACATCCCTGCAATGCTCTAGGAATAAAGACCCAACATATCCAACTGTTCCATAAATCTCAAGTCTTCCAGTCCCAGCAACATCCTGGTAATACCTTCTGCACCTCTTCCAACTTAGTGACATCCTTCCTATAGCTGGGTGAGTGGTAGTCTACCTGAACAGTTGGATCAAAAGGTCGCAACTTTTGTACTCAGTATTCCACCCAATGAAGCAGATCTTCTTCACTGGACTATCCAACTGACTTGCCACTTGCAGAGAACTATGCACCTGTGCCCCTTGTTCTTTCTGCTCTACCACACTCTCCAGGGCCCCACCAGTCACTGAAATGCAACCCAGCACATTTTCCTGAGTTAAATTCCATTTACCCACCGTCCCAACTAACCTAGACATTGTTGTAAAGATGTTAAACAAGGTTCTGCTTTCACAAGTAAAACTTAATAGCTTGACTTAAACAAGCCAAAACAAGACTGTAAATGTGATTTACAGGTCAAGTATAATCTTAATCAGAATTTATTATCATAAACAAGCCACAACATTCATTGTTTTGTGGCAACATCAGAATGTAAACATTCATTTAACCATCTGACAAAAAATAAATAAAAATAGTGCATGAAAGGTCAAAGTGAGGCTCTGTCTTTGGTTCATTGATCATTCAGGAATCTGATAGCAGTGGGGAAGAGGCTGTCCTTGTGCAGTTGAGTGCTTATCTTTAGGCTCCTGTACCTTTTACCCAAAGGTAGCAGAGTGAAGAGTAGCCTGGGTGGTGGGGGTCCTTGAGACTGCTTTCTTACAACGCCACCTCTTATAGATGTCCTCAAAGGAGTAAAGTCTGGTGCCCGTGAGGTTGCAGGCCGAGTTAACTACCCTCTGGAGTATTTTTTTCTTGTCCTGAGTGTTGGTACCTCTGCATCAGTCATTGATGCAATCAACTAGAATGAAGTCCACGGTACACCTGTAGAAGTTTATGAGAGTCTTTGATGACATACCGAATCTCCTTCATGATTTCATCAATACGGAGGCCCGAGGATAGATCGTCGAAGATGCTGGTGCCCAGGAATTTGAAGTTCTTGACCCTCTCCACTACTGAGCTCTCAACGAGGATTGGATCTTGTTCTCCTGACTTCCTCCTGAAGTCTACAGTCATCTTCTAAGTTTTGCTAACATTGAGTGCAAAGTTGTTGGTGTGACACCACTCAACGAGCTGATCTATCTTCTTCCTGTTTACTTCCTCATTCCCATTTGTGATTCTGCCGACAACTGTGGTGTCATTGGCAAATTTGCAGATAGCATTGGAATTGTCCCTGGCCACACTGTCATGGGTGTATAATGAGTAGAGCAGTGGGCTAAGCACACATCCTTGAGGTGTGCCTGTGTTGATAATCTGTTAGGAGACATTGTTTTTAATTCATACTGACTGTAGTCTTCCGATGAGGTAAAGGTAAGAAGGTAAAGGTTCCATTGCTGTCATGTAATACTATATTTAAAATGTAACATACTTGAAATTCTTTCACTTTGTCTACTGTAAGGTAGACAGACTCGGCATCTTCAGGCTGTTAGGTGCAGTTAGAAGTTAAGGATCCATTTGCAGAGGGGGGTGCAGAGGCCCAAGCTTTGGACTTTCTTAATTAGCATTGAGGGAATAATGGTGTTGAAGGCTGAGTTGTAATCTATGAAGATAGCCTTATATATGGATTGCTGTTTTTGAGGTGATCCAGAACTGAGTGGAGAGCCCAGGGTCAACACCAAGGGGGGACACCTGCAGGCAAACGAGGTGCTGTGCCCTACTAAAGGAGGTGCTGCTCCCCCCCATACGGTCTGGCATCAGACCCATCCCACTCCCTTCTGTGTCAGTAGTGTCTAGGTCGATATGCACTAGTGACTCTCCACCAGCCCTTGGATGCGTCACTAACCTGCCTCAAGTAACAGTAATGTCTAGTGATGCTTGATACAATAAGAAGAGCATAATAATCAGGTAGGTCACTGCCAGCAGACCCCCTCCATCAACAGGTCCCTGTCAGCCCCCCTCCCACCCCCCCACAAATGAGCCCCCCTCAAAATCACTAATGCCCTCTCTCAACATACATTCTGGCGCCGACCCTGGGAGAGCCAGTGATATTGTGTCTGCTGTGGAGTGATTGTAACGATAGGTAAATTGCAGTGGGTCCAGACCTCTGTTAAGGAAGGTGTACTGGCCATGACCAACCTCTCAAAGCATTTCATCATAGTAGATGTGAGGGCTACTGGTCTATAGTTGTTGAGGCAGCTTGCTCTGCTCTTCTTGGGTACCGGGATAATTGATGCCATTTTGAAGCAGGTGGGAACCTCTGACTGCAGCAACGAGAGGTTGAAATGTCTGTGAACACTCCGGCTTGTTGGTTGCACAGGTTTTCTGTACCCTGCCAGGTATGCGGTCAGGGCCTTGCACCTTGCAAGGGTTCACCCTCATGAAGGATGTTCTGACATCACCCTCAGAGACAGATACCACAGAGTCCTCAGTCTTTGCATGGATTCTCATAGGCCTGCTTAGTTCTCCTTCTCAATGTGGGAATAGAAGATGTTCAGCTCAGCGGTAGTGAGGCATCACAGCCATCCAAGGTGTTTGCCCACACTTTGTAGCCTGTATCTGTGTGCATCTGTGCCTGCATCTAGCTTCCTCCAGAATTGCCACTTAAGTTTCAGAGATAGCCTTCAGAAGATCGTATCTGGACTTCTTGAAGAGATCTGGATCCCTGGCCTTAAATGTCCTTGATCTCGCCCTCTACAGGTTGCGAATCATCTGATTCATCTAAGGCTTCTGGTCGGGAAAACCTAGAATGTGCACGTGAGCACACACTTGCCCACTCAGGTCTTGATGAAGTCGGTGACACGTGTTGTATGTTCATTCTGAGTTCTTGAATATGGTCCAGTCTACCGATTCAAAGCAGACATGCAGATGCTTCTCCATCACCTTCAACCATACATTTTCCATCTTCATTTCTCATGTCTTTGAGTCAAGGGTTGGCTAGGGCTAACCTTAGGCAAATCTTTCTGCATAAACACCAAAGGTCAGGACTGTGGTATGTGGTAATACTGATAGAGTGAAAGCAGCTAAGGAAGCAGATCCTTTTGCTCATTGCTGAGCTCTGTATCTCAGCCTCAGTTGGATGGGACCTGCCCCATACATGATGGGTTTGTGTGGGTTCTTCAGGTCATCCTTGAGCAAGCCCCTCCTCACAAGAGCAATAAGGCTGGGACACAAACTGAAATTAATCTGGGGCTGAAAGTGTGGTGGTACACCGCCGGCCTACTGCAGGGGGAAACCTCTGTACCTGCAGGAGTGTAAGGGGACAGGACAACACCTGGCCGGCTGTCAATCAGTCAGCCTGAAGGGATCAAGCCACACCCAGTCAGGTGTCAATCACCCTTTGGGATATAAGCCTGCGCCAGCCTCCCGAAGCTCACTCAGTGTTACTGCAGCTACAGCCAGCCTGGCTCTGTGGAAGTCTTTGTGGATTAAAGCCTGTTGTACAGTCTTTACCTTGTGTCTGACTGATACTGGATAACAGTGCACCACAGATAGTTACCCTGAGCCATCATCCCATTTACCTGTTTGCAGAATTCAGCCAAGACTTTTCTAGCCTTTATGGCTCAAGTGCCTGTGCCTCAGTGTACAAAGCATTGTAAACAGCTGATACGTTTTATACATAGCAAAGGTAAGTTGAGTTGACATAGTTTCTCTATCTTTCTGGACCTTCATGTCAAAAATGCCAGTAAACAGTCAGGATGCTCTAATTAAATTATGTCCTTTGTTCTGGCAGAAAACTGATAACCAAATCCTTGCAAAATATACAGAAAGTAACCAACGGTGGGCATTGCTCTGTATCTTGTCAAGGGCTGACTATCTGTGCATTTAAGATTTTTATGGGACAATAAAGATTATTATTGAGACTCTGCCTATAATCAAACTGCCTGTTCTAACTACTGATGGCGAGCTAGGAAAAGAAAGAAACTGGATTTACACAAGTTCCTTTCATAGACCAATGTAGCTATTGATATCATAAAGCCCATTCGTCCCACGAGAACCATAAGGATTCA
Organism: Narcine bancroftii; assembly: GCF_036971445.1. Classification (NCBI taxonomy): domain Eukaryota; kingdom Metazoa; phylum Chordata; class Chondrichthyes; order Torpediniformes; family Narcinidae; genus Narcine; species Narcine bancroftii. Next base: position 231,534,352 of record NC_091472.1, read on the forward strand.
TGAATAGCCAAACGATCCAATCCAAAAAATAAATTGCTGGAAGAACTGATTCTTCAGCTGCAGTCACTTGTCCCCAGATGATGGAATGATGGCTCCTCCCCAGAACACACTCACCCTGATTTCCAGTCTGCTGAGAGAATGTTGGTGAGACCGCACTTGGAGTACTCCAATTCTGGTCACCCTTGAAAGGTGCCATGAGGCTGGAAAAAAAGAGCAGAAAAGATTCACAAGGATATTACCAAGACTTGAGTTAGAGAGACAGGATAGGAGGTGCAGTTTTCCCTGGAGAAAAGAAGACTAAATCATGAAGAGCATCAATAAGGTGAAGAGTCATGCTCTATTTCTTGGGGCAGCTGTCTAAACTAGAGTGGATTTAAGGTGAGAGTGGAAAGATTTAAGGGGACCCTGAGGGACAAGTTTTTCACACAGTGGGTATATGGAACAAGCTGCCTGAGAAAGTGCAAGAAGTGGGTACAATTGCAACATTTAAATGACACTAAGACAGATACTTAAAGAGGAAAGGTTTAGAGGGCTGTGGACCAAGTGCAGGAAAATAATATTGGCTCAGGTCTTGGTCAGCATAGACAAATTGTGTCAAACCTCCGGTTTCCATGCAGTAAAACTCTCTTTCTTTAACCTTGTGCAGAGGGTATACACTACCTTCAAAAGGGAGTGGACACAGCCCAGGACATCACAGGCAAAGCCCTCCCCACTATTGAGTACATCTACAGGAAAAACAGCCGATGGAGAGCAGCAGCAATCATTAAAGACCCATACCTTCGCACCACCAGGTTCAGGAACAGCTGCTACCCCTCCACCATCAGACTCCTCAATGACAAACTCAATCAGGGACTCATTTAAGGACTCTTAATTGTGCACTTGATTGATTTTCTTTTTGTTCTCTCTGTATTGCACAGTCAGTTTGTTTACATTCATTATCTGTTTACAGTTCTTTGTTGTTTACGCTATGGATGGTTTATTTTTTTGCACGACAAATTAGTGGTAATTCTGCCATGCCTGCAGGAAAAAAAAATCTCAGGATTGTATGTATTCTGACAATAAATCTGAAATCTGAATCTGAACTGGGCTGGCTCCTGCATCAGCTAATGGTGACCAGTTGAATATGAATCTCCTGAGACTATGTGCTCATGAAACTAAACTCACCATGTGCTGACAATGGGTTTCAGTGGCTGGACAGATTAATAGAAAATTTACTCTGTATTTTTCTGTTTGTAACATGAAGACATTGTATGTAAGAATGTAAGTAAAATCTATTACTGTGGACGGGGAGATGATAATTTCACGTCAGTTTCCTTAGCTTGGGATATGTTCCCACATTAAAGGTGCTATAAAAATGCAGGTTATTGCTGACTGAAGCAAAGTTACAGAGGGAAATTCAATATGACTATGTAATCCAAGACCAGGCCTTCTTTACAGTAGCAAATAACTCAGATGTCAAGGAAATGTGAGTGACAAAGGTCTGAATTGCTTGATGATAGACTAATACTTTCAGTGTAGTCCTCTCCTTAGCCAGTCTACGAGCTCAGGAGGCTCAGTTTGCTCGGTCTTCTTGCTGCTTGGATGCAGCTCCAGCTGATACCAGAGGTATTATCACTGTTCTCCTGAATCGTCCATCAGAATGTTGGCCTGATGAAGCAGCATTTCATCCTGCCTGCTACTTGCACAATGGGGTGGATTTTATTTTGTTCCTAGTCTGACTGAGATGCTGGGAGACAGTTTTGCTGCAGTAAATGGGAGTGTCACTCTCTTGTGCAGAGAGATCTGCACTTACTTTCCACTGAGCTCATGCTGGGGCTGAACTGTATCCCACATGGGTGCTTAATCTGCCATTGGTTTCGCAAAACCTGCTCTATTTGTTGTCCATGGGGCATTGCTAAATGAGCTTTGTTTAATTGTTACTGGCAGTTTAGTTGATAGACACACATAGCATGGAAACAAACCCCATTTACACCAGTTTGTTTTTTATTCTCCCTGCATTCCCATCTACTCCCCCCCAGATTCCACCACTCACCACACACCGAGGCAATTTACAGGATGGGAGGAAACAAGAACACCTGGGGGGAGGGGGTACCCACGCAGTCCCAGGGAGAATGTGCAAGCTCCACACAGGCTGCTTCGGAGGTCGGGATTGAACCTGGGGTCACTTGGAGCTGTGAGGCAACGGCTCAACCTGCTGAACCACTGTGGCACATACAAGGCCAGGTTAAAAAGGTTATCAGTTCAATTCAATTCCATCTCCAATGCTTTAAGCCCAAAAATTTAGCATGATCATCAGTGCAGTCCTAAAGAAATGCTCCCCCCTCCTCTTGTTCATGGCCAAAGACTGCTTTTAACAGGCTTTAAAACAAGTCTCCATCGCTTCTCAGGTGGGCTCGAAATGGCAACAAGGCATCTGACAACACCTATGGAGGGACTGCCCCTGGATGTCTGGCAGCCTTTGAGAGCTCACTGGTTAGAAAAGGCTTTCTAATCATTTTTAAACAGTTGTGAAAGTTGAAGACATTTAAAAACTGCTCAGAGAGATATTAATCATTTTTAAAATAATTTTGAAAGCTAATAAAGTATTAAAATAAAGTAAAACACCCCTTAGCCCCAGGGCGTACATCTTGAAATGCTTGTTGCTCAGGTCCACATTGTGTTCACTGGGTTGCTTTGAATTATCTCATTGCATGCCGTTGCTAATCACTTTTACGACTTGTGCAGTTAATGGATTGGTCCAAGAGCCATGTGAATACTCTGTACAAACATAATAAAAGAATGTCATTCTGGAAATGATTTCATTAGTTCATTGGGGAAACAAAATAACATCATGCATTGACTGTTGACTGTGAAATGGTCTAATTAAGCAATAAACCGCATGGGCTTTGGACCACATACAGTCAACAGGGGATGTTGCCAGAACAAATGCAATCAATTCCTATTCAATGTACAGTAAATTATACTTTTTTGCCAAAGTAAATATTAGATATACAACTTGAAATATTATTAGCCTATTAATATGATAAACAAATAAAAATAATAAAAAATCTATAGAGTCTATTAAAGCACTTTCTCTTAAGAAAATGGGATAAGAATATGATCAAAAGCTGGCTATTTGTACCTATGAGCCTGGTCCACTATCGTCAATGTCATGGCTGATCAGTCTTGGTGTCACTTTCCGATTCATCACTGTAACCCTTTAACACCCAGTAGCCCATCAATCTTTGTTTTGAATCGAATCAGTAACTGAGTTTGCACTGTCGGCCAAGGCAGAGAGAACTCAAAAGGTTTGCAACCCTTCTCAGAGAAGAAATTCCTTCTCAGTATCAGTCCTAATTGGCCTATCCTATGTCCTGAGACATTGAACTCTGGATCCAGAGTCTTTAGCTAGTGGAGACATCCTCCCTGCATCCACCCTGGTGAACCTTGGAAGGACGTCAATGAGTTTCATACAGGGTCTCCTCTCATTCTACTGAACGCTAGAGAATTCAGGTTTCATCTATCCAATCTCTTGTCATTCAGCAAATTCCAAGCTCTCCCCAGCCTTGGGACAAGGTGAATATTCACTGCACTTCCTCCAATTCAGAAACTGCATTTGATTCTCCAGGCTCAGTTTCACTAAGGTCCTCCATAAGGCCCATGCACTCAGTCCACAGAAGTGACCCTGAGTTTCCCACGCCTGCAACTATCACCCCTTTTACACTGAGATCCCAGTAAATTGGCGTGTCAATGACCCATGTTTAAAGCCAGGTGAGATCAGAGCGTTTACATGGAACCAAGAAAAGTTGGTTGAGTGTGACTTTTCACATAGGGACCCGACAACGTGGTGCAAAAGGAGGTGGGAGCTGCAGTATTACAGTGTTGGCGTACTGGGAAGGCAGATAAGTCTTTTACACAAGAGGCGATGTGAAACACAAGTAAGTGAAACAGTAAAAATAGGGCTAATTACCCCCTTTAATGGGCAGTGTAAAAGGGCCTTGTGATTCTCTGCCCAACTCCCACTCTGACCTAGCAGTCTGTGGACTCCTGCACTGTTATGATGAGGCCCAACAAAATCTTGAGGACCCAGTATCTCACCTTCCATCAGGGCTCATTGCTGCCCACTGATCTCAACAAAGAATTCTATACCTGTAACTCAGTCTCCGGACGCAAGGTCTCGACCCAATGTGTTGACCATCGCTCTGCCCTCTACAGATGCTGCCTGACCTGCTGAGTGCTTCCAGCAGTTTGTTTTTCACTTTTTCTTTCTGTTCCTATGTGGACAGGACTCATTGGAACAGAAATTTCATTCCATTTTCTTCCTTTCTCTTTCATTTGTATATACTGGCCCTTTTGGGCATGTCTTGGCAGGCCAGGCAATACAGCATTATACAAAGTTCCCATCATTAGCCACGCATCATGCTCCACCCTCCACTAAAGGTGACATTTTTTCCCTCTGCTCCACCAATCAACCTTCCCCACCTTCCTTGCTACTTCTCCCTGTCTCAGTTTTGACAAAGTCGTGGACCTGAAATGTTCATTTTCCTCATCTCTCTCCACAGATGTTGCCTGTTAAATTTAGAAATATACCATGCTATATTTCTAAATTTATCAAAACTAAATTTCACAGCACCTCAGGGATATGGGAGGAAACTGGAGCACCCATAGGAAACCCACACAGTCACAGGGAGAGGGTGCAAACCACACCGACAGGATTGAATCGGGTGCCTGGAGCTCAGAGGCAACTGAGTAACACCAGTGCACAACCACACCCGCCCACCCCTGGAACTAAAATGGTTGCTTTCTCACTTTCCCAGCTCAGAGGAAAGGTCTTTGACCTGACTTCGTTTCTCTCCCCACAGACACTGCCTATCTTGCTGAGTATTTGTAGCATTCTCCTTTTATTTCAGATTTACAGCATCTGTAGCTCATGAGAGTGCAGTCATTGAGCAGGGCCCAGCTTGCTGGGGAGTAACGTCACATCGGTCAGCCTTAATTTAAAACCCTACCCTAAGACATCCCTCGGCCCTCTCACCTGTCACTTCACACTGCCTTCTGCCAGACTCTGCTGCTTTGAGCCTCGGAGGTTAGCAGCAGTTGGCTCTGACTAACACACTGGGATTGCTGACAGTCTACTTCCTTCCTCTGAAGCTTCTCACACTGTTCAGCCACTGCACTTTCAATGACCCTCCAGCTCTGTAACCTTCCAGTAGCCAATCATTTCAACTCCCCCAACCATTCCTACAGTGACTTGTCTGTCCTCAGCTGCATCCATTATCAGGGTTAGACCAAAGTAAACACATCATATTCCTCCTGAACAACTTTAAACCTAAGGACATGCACATTCATTTTTACAATTTTAGGTAACCCACCCCTATCTGACTCCACTGTTTCTATCTCTTCTTTATCTACTCCCAAACTTATTTTTTTTCTCTCTCTCTCTAACGCTTCTTCCCCTCCCCATCCCTGCTGCCCAAGAGGTATCTCTTTCTATCAGTCTCCCCACCTGTCACACATTCTCTTCTATACCCTGTTGCTTGGACCCTTCACTAGGTCATGTGTAATTTCACCTTCTTTTCACTATAGTCTCGATAAAGGGTTTCGCTCGATATGAGGCCATGGAATGAAACACAAAAACCTGCAGCTGCTGAGATTGTAGTAAAAACGCACAGAAATGCTGGACGAACTCAGCCGGTCTTGCAGCATCCTTAGGAGGTGAAGATATATTTCTGATGATTAGGGCCTGAGCCCTTCTTCAAGATATATGCAAAAAGCAGGCAGGCATCTTAATTAAAGACTCTAGTCTTTAAGAGAAATGGGGAAGAATGGGAGGGGGAGGAGTCCAGACTAATAGCCAAAAAGAGTTAATTGGACAAGATAAGAGGAAAGGTGAGAATTGAATTTGGCTCTGTGAAAGGAGACAGAGGGAAAGGGGAAGAGGGAGAGACACCCACAACTAGAGGGAAGGAGTTAGGGAAGGCGGTGGTGGAGGGGGGGGTGGAATGTTAACGGAAACATGAAAAGCTAACGTTAATGTCATCTGGTTGGAAGATGCCCAGACGTGCCCACAGATGTGGCCTGACCTGCTGAGTTCCCATAGCAAATTCTTTGTTTGCTGACAAACAAAACTTGTTTAGCTCCCCTCCAAAATCCAAAGAATTAGTCCTCTTTGTACTGTTGCCAAGGAAGTACAGCAACAACCGTTCAGAGCAGGAGTAGGACACAAAGCTCCTGGGCTCTGCTTACCAGAGTAAGCCTGAACAGCCTCATCACCATTATCAGTTTCCTGAACGAACCTCCAAATAATAAAATGGTATTGCCTTACCTCTGTACTCTGCAATTTCGTACTGTGTCTTAACCTATGTCTGAGATATCTAACTGGTCTGATTGCAAATCAACTCTGTTGCTGCATCTTGGTGGGTGTGACAATAAACTTGAACTTAAAAGGATGGATCATTCTGATGAGCGGTGACTTCTCACCGTAGCTCCTGGAAATGGAACTTTAACCTGAATCCATTTCGTGTTTGAGAGATGGAGGGCAGCACGGAAATCAGCAGATGTTGTGATTGTAGTAAAAGCACAAAAATGCTGAAGGAACTCAGCCGGTTTTTCACCATCCATTGGAGATAAAGAGATATAAATGTTGGTTATATGTTACCTCCTATGGACACTGCGAGACCTGTTGAGTTCCTCCAGCATTTCTATGTGTGTTTGAGAGATGAGAGATTATTGTCATATACTTGTACTTATGTACAATATAGAGATGCACTAAAATTCTTACTTGCTGCAGCCACACAGGGACAAGTATAAATTAAATTACCACACAAGAGAAAAATATGATAAATGTAAAAGAATGGATAAATATTCACAGTGCAGTTAGTGCAAAAAAATGTGATGTTTTCGTCGTGAAGATAGATCTTTGGTCTTGGAGTAGTTTATCACTAAGGCAGTATAGAGTTGGAAAAATAGTTCTTGATCCTGGAGGTGATTTGGACCTCAGGCTTCTGCACCTTCTGCATGAAGGTGATGAGGGTCTTTTATGACATTGGCTGCCTCCTTGAGGCAGCACCTCATATCACTGTCGATGTTTGCAATGAGACAATGGAAGTTCAAGCCTCTCCTGTGTCTGAGGCAGATTTATATGACTTCCAACTGCTGTGTACACCAACACCTTGCACGTCATATTGCTTGGTTGAATATTTATTGGAAAAAATGTTTCCTTGTATTTTCTGTGTTGCTAGGAAGAGTGTGTGATGTCACCAGGGTGTGAGTATAGTTATGAAATTATCCAAGAATGTACTGAAATGTAAGAGCCTGCATAGTTTGCAATTATCTTGGTGCTGGATACTTTGAGACTTTTCTTGTATATCAAGTTCAAACTTAGAGTCCAGACTTTTCACCTCTCTGAATCACAATTCTAACTCCAGCAGCTGTGCATAAAACCTTCAATTTTTAATGTCTGTTGGCTGTTGTAGCTCAATTCTCTGTGTTTTACACATTTATAAAGCACCTTGTTACACCTCTCCACAAAATCTTAACGCCACTCTTTTGGAGCAGAGGTACTTCTTACACAAGACTGATGCTGGGAATAAGATGATGAGAAGTGAGTTTATTACACGAGTGCAATTTACAAACCCAATAAAAATTCTTGTTTGTTGCAACCACACATGTAATGCATATTAAATTAACAAAGCAAGTTCCAGCTATTTATAATAAGATGAACTACAGTCAATCTCTTATTTGGTGATGGACACACAAGGGAGAAATGATATATATTGGAACACCAAACACTTTTGAAATCCTCAAGGGAGTGAACCTTCCCCTGAGGCAGGTTCTGGTCCCACTCAAGAAACTGGAATAGTTCATTGGGGATCAGACCTCAGTGCTGATATGAGGGTGCATTGTACTGTTGGAAGTGCAGCCATTCACATGAAATGCCAAGATTGGACAAAGTAACTTTCTTCAACAGATTACTTTTAAAAAAATTTATACATTCAGCACGGTAATAGACCCTTTTGGCCCTCGAGCCTGTGCTGTCCAATTTATCTACAACATTTTTGAAGGGTGGGATGAAACCAGAACACCCGGAGGAAACCCATGCAGACATGGGGAGAACGTCCAAACTCTTCACAGACAGTGGCAAATTCGAACCCCATTTGCTGCTGCTGTAACAGCATTGCGCTAACTGCTACGCTAACCATTTCTCACGATGATCCCCAGAAAAGCTGCTGTGTGTAAATTGATTGGTGCATCTGCTCCATCGCATATCCAAAAACCATGGATCTGCTATAAATCATTAGGAATGCACTGAGTTTACAGAATGCACCGTATAAATGCAGCTCCTTTTCCTCTGACTGAATTATAGTGTTCTACAGCTCAGAATCAGGCCCTTCAGCCCAACTTGGCCAAACTAGTCCCATTTGCTTGCATTTTGCCCATATCTCTCTAAACCCTTCTTATCCATCCACTTATCAAAAGATTTATCGATCATCACAATTCCCCCTGCTTCCAACACTTCTTCTGGCAGCTATTCCCACATATCCACCATTTCCTGTGAAGGCTATCCCCGGCACCTAAGGGGAAAGTTAGATGCCGGATAAGTGAATTTTCCAGTTGCTTGAGATTGCGTGTTGCGTGATTGGTGAACCGTCCCCTAAGAGGCACAAATTTTAAACTTTCGTATTTTTTACCTAAACATTTTCCGCAATTTTTTTTACCTGTTGTTTGAAGCTGCCAGCTGTATTCAGTCATTCTCATGCAAAAACTGCAGATCATTAAAATTAATTCTATGATCTTAGGTTTGAGACTACTCTACCCTGGGGGAGGGGGGGGAAATACTATGGCTATTGACCACGCACCTTTTGATTTTATCGATCAGGTTACCCCTCAGCTTCCTCCAACTCAGGGACAGAAGTCCCAGCCTGTCCAACATAGCTTCTCCTCATAATCCAAGCTTATCATTCCCAGCAATGTTCTTATGAATCTTTACTGCACCCTTTCCAACTGAATGATATATTTCCTATAGCTGGGTGAGCAAAACTGGACACAACACTCCAAGTGATCTCACTATTGTACTGGAATTGAAATTTACCATAGAAGATATGACTGCACCCTAAAGTTATGCTGAAACCTGTAGATTCTAACTCAAAGTTTTACATCCTGCCACTCAACGAAGCTGGATCCAGGCAAGACTCTGAGTGGAAAACAATTATTTTGCTTGTCTACATTACCATCTATCCAAAATTTGAATGCTGTACCAAACTTCTCCAGTTGCACTGTGGAAAGGGCACTGACTCATTTCAATACATGGCGGCGTGATTAGCATGGCAGTTAGTGCAACGCTACTGCAGCGCCAGTGATCAAAGTTCAAATTCGGCACTTTCTATTGTGAAACACGAAGTCTGCAAATGGTGTGATTGTAGTAAACACACCGAAATGCTGGAGGATCTCAGCTGGTCTTTTCAGCTTCTATAGGAGACAAAGATATATTGTCAACGTTTCGGGCTTGAGCCCTTCTTCAAGGGCTAAACCAGAAACAGGAAATCTCAGAAAGTCTCAGAATACTGACAATGCTGACTGGGGGAAGAATCCAGACCAACAAAAGGTGTTAACTGGATATGATAAGGGACGAGGTAAAAATTTATCATGTTTGTACAAAAAGAGATGGAATGAAGAGACAGAGATAGGGAAAGGCGGTGGGGGAAGATGGCGGGGGGGGGGGTTTAATGAAAGTCAGAGAAGTTGATATTAATGCTATCCAGTTGGAGGGTGCCCAATCAGAATGTGAGGGGTTGTTCCTCCATTTTGTGAGTGGTCTCAGTCTGGCAGTGCATGAGACATTGGACAGACATGGGTATGGAATGTAGAATTGAAATGAGTGGCCACTGGGAGATTCATTTGATTGTGGCGGACAGAGCCGAGGTGCTCAACAAAGCTCAACAAAGGAGTTACCCTGGTCACAGGCCTCTGTTGACTGCTACCTTCGGACAGAAGGTACTGAAACCTGACCAGTAACTCTAGGTTCAAGAGCTGTTTCTTTCCAACAACTATCAGGCTCTCCGATCTCTCCTTGTTACACTGAACAAGGATTGCTTTGACACCACAAAAGGAATGTCTACACTTTTTCCATGAGAATAACTGAAGAGAGTTAAACTCAAGTTATCCCGGATACAAGCAACTGGCAGCTTCAAACAATCAGTAAAAGAAAATTGCAGAAAATAAATAGGTAAAAAATCCAAAAGTTTAAAAATGTCACCCCCAAGCAGTCTCTTCACCAATTACACAACACGCAATCTCAAGCAACTGCAAAATTCACTAATCCGGCATTTACCAATCCCCATAGGTGCTGGATATTGGAGGGGTGGGGGGTCAGTTACTGTATTTATTATCTTTTTTGCATTCATTCTTTCTTTTGCATTCAATTAAGTTCACAATTGAAGATTGTTTTAGTTGATTTGTTTTACCAAGGATTAGATCAGCTGCAGCAAGAACATCAGTGCACATATGCATTGTTCAATGTATATGACATTAAACTCATTATCATTATCAAAATTGCTTTCAGACTGAGTTATAAATCCAATTAACCACAGGGTACCTAGTAGCTTCCTCCTAGATACTGCAGTAACCAACATTTCGGATTCTTTGCCCAGTCTCCACCTCTCTCCAACGTAAACCTGTTTGCTCTCTCTCCCAATGCTCTTTCTTCCTCTCTCCATGGTTGCTGCTTGACTGGCTGAGTGCTGCCAGCATTTTCTGCTTTTGTTTGATTTTTTCTGGCTATTAGAACGAACTTCCTGATTTGCTGTTAATCAGTTTCCTCTTTGCTTTGTTTACATTTCTGAAGTTACAAATTCAAAAGAAATAATGCTGGAATTAGTCAGTAGGTCAGGAAGCATCTGTGGAAGGAGAAACAAAGTTAATGTTTCCTTTCAACGGAATCGGGGAAAGTTAATGATAAAAAAATGTTTTAAGAGCTCTAGACAGGAGGAGGGGAGGGCGACACAGGGGAGACTGTGAGTGTGTTGAATCCAGGAGCATCTATGCCACAAAAGGAATGCTGATATAAGGTGAATGATGTTGGCATGGTAACAAATGAGGAAATACAGATCTGCCTGGGGGAGGTGTTAATGGAAATAGCAGAGATGGAATCTGGGACCATTGAACTTGCTGTTCAGTCCAAGGGCTGTAATACATCTTTCTGGTGGTGAAGTGCTATTCTTCGAGTTCTTCTGGAATCCTGTAGATGTTGAAGGTCAAAGGGGTTCAGAGTGGGAGTGGGTGGAGAATTAAAGTGACGGGGAACTGGAAATTTCAGCTGATGCTTGCGGACTAAACAGCGGTGTTCCACAGAGCAGTCACCCCTGTAGAGGAGGCTGTGTTGTGAGCATTGAATGCAGTGCACTAACTTAAGAGAAATATGAACTAATCGCTTGGGGTCCCTGAACAGTGGGTGGAGAGGTGAGGTAGCATCTCCTATGGTTGCATGGAAGGTGTCATGGAAGAGGGGATATTGGTGGTTAAGTACTCTGTTCCCATGGTGCTGTGGAGGGGACAGAGTGGGATCACCGCCATGAACATTTCTATCATGAACACCCCAGTAAGTGTACCAATGTGGTATTGTTGGTCTCCCAAAAGGCCCGATTTTTTAAAGGTAGAACGAGTGTGTGAAGTTTCTCCTTGTGACCCTAGCTGCTCTGGATTCATCCTACGTCCCAGAAACAAGTAGGTTGGTAGGTTAATTAGCTGTTGGAGATTGCCCCTTGTGCGGGTATGTGGTGGAATCTGTTGGGGGGGGGGAATTGGGTGGGTGGTGAGAGCTGAAGGGAAAGTGGGAATAACATGTCATTGGTGCAACTGGGTTGTTGGCACAGACTCAATGAGCTGAATAGTCTGCTCCGGAGCCACATCTCTTGATGAAACTATGTATGCTTGCTGGGATGATTTATAGCTGAGGAACGGAGTGCAGCCCAGTTAGAACATTTCAGCCCACAATATTGTGTCAACCTCTATAAACCTACTCAACAATCTAAACCCTCCCTACCCACAACCCTCTATTTTTCTTGCATCCATGTGCCTGTCTAAGAGTCTTTTAAATGTCCCATTTGTGTCAGCCACTACCAACACTGGCAATGCATGCCAGGCACCCACTATTCTCTTGTGTAAAAAAAACATACCCCTTACATCTTCGTTAAACTTTCATTCTCTCTCATTATACAGATGACCTCAGGTATTTGCTACTCTTGCTCTGGGAAAAAGGTCCACCCCCTCTATGTCTTTCATAATCTTGTAGACCTCTATTAACTAACCTCTCATCTTTCTTCACTCCAAAGAGAAAACCCTCACCATCCCTCAAAAGATAAGTCCAGACAACATCCTCATAAATCTCCTCTGTACCCTCTCCTAAGCTTCCACATCCTTCCTGTAATGAAGCAGCCAGAACTGGATGCAATGTTCCAAGTGCAGTCTAACCAGAGTATCATAGAGCTGCAGTATTACCTCATGACTCTTCAACTCAATCTCCCGACTAATGAAGGCCAGCATATCATAAGCCTTTTAAACTACCCTATCAACCTGCACAGCAACTTTGAGAATTCTATGGATTTGGACTTCAAGGTCCCTGTGTTTTTTCACACTGTTAAGAGTCTTTTCATTAGCCATGTATCCCACCTTCAAGTTCTACCTTCCAAAAATCATCACCACACTGATCTGGAACTTCATCTTCCACTTCTCTACCCAACTTTGCATCCTGTCCATATCTGGTGTAACCTATGATAACCTTCTACACTATCCACAAAACCTCCAACCTTCATGTTATCAGCAAATTTACTGACCCATCCTTCCACTTCAATGTCCAGGTCATTTATAAAGACCACTAAGAGCAGGGTCCCAGCCCCAGGTTAGGGAACACAATATTACTGCAAGTACTCCCAGCTCAGAGAAAGCACAGCAAGAGGCACAGATCCTGACCCCAACATTTGATTTCCCTTCCTTCATCTCCAGACCTGTTTTCACAGTGCTGCCTATTGGGAACCATTTAGCTCTGTGTGATAACAATCAATTGGATTATGACTTCTCAGCACATACTCACATGGGATAACAAATGTCATCCCATCAATCTGAACTGTATGTGATCCCATCGCCCAGAAGGCTAAATGCCAATGCATTGCCACAAGAAATCCAATTTATCCACTCTATCCATTAGTTTGAATTAAGCAGCTTTGAATTAAGGGATGCTCTTGAAATGAGGGGAAGGATTTATCTAGGACTGGAAGTTAGTGAGCTGTGAGCAATGACAGCCATGGAGAAAGGTAGCATGGAAACTGACCTTTTGTGAAAATAGACATTCCAAGTCCCTACCATTCATTGATCCCTCGTTCTGCCCAATCTATTTTCTGCTTTCTCTAATACCAGTGACCCACCCCCTGAAGATGACCTCACCTGAACACTGAGGTCATTATCAGCGGCCACTTTATCCATCCCGCTCCCTCCCCAACATCTCTTGGTGGTGGGAGGAAGTTAAAACATTTGAGGGAAGCCCACAGGAAGACGGTGGAAACCAGATTGGAGGGCTTGGCTGATCAGGGGAGGTTGATTTCCCTGGAGCAAAAAGAGGCTGAGGGGTGACAAGTGTATAAAAGCACGAGCAGCCCAGAAAGGGTAGATCATTAGAGTCTCCTTCCCATTGTAGGGGTATCTAAAAGAAGAAGGGGTAGGTTAAAAGAGGCGATTTAAAAGGGGATCTGAAGGGTAAATTTTTCACACAGAAAGTAGCTGGTATCTGGAATGAGCTGCCAGAAGAAGCAGGAACATTAACAGTAATTTAAGAGGACAGATACTTGAATGAGCATGGCATCAAGTGAGGGCACAAGGGGTTGCAGATGCTGGAACCTCAAACAAAAATCAAGATGCTGGATGAACTCAATGGGCTTTAATACAGCATGGTAGTGGACCCTTCCTGCCCACAAGCCTGCACCAATCAATTATGCACATGTGACCAATTAACCACTTACATCTTTGGAACATGGAAGGAAACCAGAGCACCTGGAGGGAAACCCAACATAACATAGGGAGAAGGTACAGAGTCCTCTCAACAGTGGTGGATTTGAACCCAGGTTGCTGGCCTTGGCCAGAGAGAAGCAGTGACTATACTGCCTGTGTCAAGTTGCAATATTTTCCTCAACTTTCGTAGTTACTGAAGTCCATTTTCCTCCAAGGGGTGACGATATGTGGGACTATTGCAGGCAAGTGGGATTAGTGGAGATAAGCATGAGAGCCAGCATGGACATGATGGGCCAACAGGTCTGTTAGTAGGCAGTATAACTCTATGACCCTGGTACTCTACAGTGACCGCACCAGAGGTTAGTGTTGCAGCCAAGTCTCTGGAACAGTGAGGTACCAACTCATCCAATGGTATCACTGTGGAAGCTGTCAGATTTATCCCCTTCCCAAAAGAAGACAGAAAGATCCCATTCTGTGCATTTAGCAACGTTCATGTTTAATATTTGCAGGAGTCAATTTTTTACCATGGGGAGGAGTCGCATGATGGAGTAGTGGCCAGTAGGGGAATACCAGCCCTCTCCAGAAAAGAAGAAATAAAGTGAAGAAAATACAAAGTTCAAGAAATACAAAACATAACAAATAAAAGATAAAGTTGTAGAGAAAAGAAAGAAAATGGCACCCAAGAAGGAAAAAGTAAAAACAATGGGAAAAAAAGAAGAAAAGACGTCGGAAGAGAAAGGAGAAGGCCTTACCTGCATGAAGAAACAGGGAGCCATTGTGGAGAAGAGAGACCATTCTCCGAGGATGGTGACGACCCCACAGAGTTGCAACCCCCCGACCGCTGGACTGCAAAAATGGTTCTCAGAGCCAAACAAAAGTGCACAGTGCGCTTACTAAGGAGAAGGAGAACACCGACGGGAGGAGGCCTCAGCTGAGGAGTGGGCAAACACAACGCAACCAACTGAGGGGTGCCCGACATCAGGGCTTTCAGCTGGAAGAAGAGGAAGGTGACAGGAAAGGGAACGAAAGGAAAGAAGAGCAGCAGCAGGAGGCCCAACAGATGAGTAGCCCAGAAGAAAAGGACCAACAGCAAGAAACCAAACAAGAAGAGGCCCAACAAAGTGAGACAAGCAACTCATCAGGAAAGTCAGAAGAGACATAGATACAAGGAAGAGAAGAAGAAGACACAAACACAGGTGCAGACACAGAAGTAGAGGAAGAAGAAGACCAAGCTCTGCACAGAGAAATAGAAGGTAAAACAGATGGACAGAATATAGATATAGTTTTTTTTTCAAGAACAAATGAGAGCATTAAAAGAATGGTTGACATTAGAATTTAGTGAAATGAAATGAAATATGAAAAGTACAGAAGAAAAAGTGAAAAGAATAGAGCTGGTCATGACAGAAACAGGGAAAAGATTAGAAAATGTGGAAGAACGAGAAATGGCTGTAGAAATGGAAATGGATGACTTAAAAAGAAAATTGGAAGAAAGTGATAAAAAAGTGAAAGAGTCACAAGAGTTGTTAGCTCAGAAAATCGATATGTTTGAAAATTATAGTAGGCGAAACAACACAAAAATAGTGGGCCTAAAGGAAGATGAAGAAGGCACAAATATGAAGGAATTTATAAAAGAGTGGATCCCAAAGGTCCTGGGAATGCCAGAAATACAGGAAGGAATGGAATAGAATAGAAAGGGCACACAGAACATTAGCCCCGAAACCACAGACACAGCAAAAACCAAGAGCCGTTTTAGTAAAATTTTTGAGATATACAACAAGAGAAAATATACTGGAGCAAGCAAGGAATAAAATTAGAGAAGACAATAAACCATTGGAATACAAGGGTCAAAAAATATTTTTTTTACCCAGACATAAGTTTTAAACTCTTAAAGAAGAGGAAGGAGTTTAACACAGCAAAATTGATCCTGTGGAAAAAAGGTTATAAATTTATGTTAAGACATTCAGCTATGCTTAAAATATTTATCCTGGGGGAGCAAAACAGACTGTTCTTGGATCCAAAGGAAGCACAAGAATTTGCAGAACGCCTGCAGGACAGAAGGAGAGATGAAGAGATGTAACAAGAATGAAGAACAGTGATAAAATACATATAAAGATGTAAAAATAATGTATATGTAGGAACTAAAGAAAGGAAAGAGAAGGGAAGAAAGGAAGTAAGGGGGAAAAAAAGAGAGTGAGCTTTGTTATATGTGTAAAAAAAAGTATTTTCTGGGGGGTTGGGTGGGAGAGAATAACCGTCACTGCAAAATCAGTTGACACTTGCGAGTGGGTTCACAATCCAAATGGAGAGGGGAGTTGTGGTGTCCGGCAAGGGATAAGGGGCAACTCGGGGGGGGGGGACATTTGGGGCAAAGGGAATATTGAATGTGGGAATTGTTGAAGTATTTTATGTTGTAAATGTGTTGTATTGAGTTTAAAAAGGGAAAACTGAGAGATGAAAATGGGGAAAAGGGGGATGATGAGGGTGGTGGTGAGGAAGCGGAAATGAGGTGTAAACAGGGCATAAGATGTCCATGTTGAATTATATGACTATAAATATTAATGGAATATATAACCAAATTAAATGGAAGAGGCTATTAAATTTACTGAAAAAATAAAAAATAGACATAGCATTTGTGCAGGAAACGCATCTAACTGAAATGGAACATAATAAATTAAAGAGAGACTGGGTAGGACATGTAGCGGCAGCATTATATAATTCAAAAGCTAGGGGTGTAGCTATATTAATTAATAAAAATGTACCAATTAAAATAGAGGAGGAAATAATAGATCCAGCTGGGAGATATGTAATGATAAAGAGTCAAATATATTCAGAATTTTGGAATTTGCTCAATATATATGCACCTAATGAAGAGGATCAAAAGTTTATGCAAGATATTTTTTGAAGATTGTAGATATGCAAGGGAATATATTGATAGGAGGGGATTTTAACCTTAATTTGGACCCAATGTTGGATAAAACTGGATAAAAGACTAGCAAAAAGAATAAAGTGGCCAAATTTATGTTTAAATCAATGCAGGATATTAAACTTATGGATATATGGAGGAGGCAGCACCCAAGGGAGAAGGAATACTCATATTATTTGAGTAGGCATAAAACATACTCAAGGATTGATATGCTTTTGTTGTCGGCCCATATTCAAGGGAGAGTTAGGAAAACTGAATATAAAGCTAGATTGCTATCTGATCATTTACCCCTGTTATTAGCAATAGAATTGGAGGACATCCCACCAAGAACATATAGATGGAGGTTAAACTCCATGCTACTTAAAAAGCGGGAATTTAGAGAGATTATTGAACGCCAAATTAAAATGTACTTTGAGATAAATACGGAATCAGTGAAAGACAAATTTATATTATGGGATGCAATGAAAGCCTTCATTAGAGGGCAGATAATAAGCTATGTAACTAAGATGAAAAAGGAATACAATCAGGAAATAGAACAGTTCGAAAGGGAAATAGTAAGTACAGAAAAGGAACTAGCAACAAGAGATGTTATAACAAAGAGAAGAGAATTGGCGGACAGAAAAAAATACGAAACATTACAAATGTATAAGGTGGAGAAGAACATAATGAAAATAAAGCAAAAGTATTATGAGCTAGGAGAAAAAATACACAAAATATTAGCCTGGCAACTTAAAACAGAACAAGCTAAAAGAACTGTATTGACATCAAGGAAAAAGGACATACATACAACTCAATCAAAATTAATGGAAATGTTAAGGAATTTTATGAACAATTATACCAAACTGAGAACGAGGGGAAAGATGATAAAATAGAAGAATTTTTAGCTAAAATTGAACTGCCAAAATTGTAAGAGGAACAAAACAAACTGATAAAACCATTTGAAATAGAGGAATTACAGGATATATTAAAAAAGCTGTCGAACAATAAAACACCTGGAGAGGTTGGATTCCCAATAGAATTCTATAAAACATTTAAAGAGTTATTAATTCCTCCTCTCCTGGAAGTAATGAACCAGATAGAAGAAACACAAAACTTGCCAGATTCATGTAGGACAGCAATAATTACAGTAATACCAAAGACGGGGAAGGATCCACTAACACCAGCATCATATAGACCAATATCTCTACTTAATTTAGATTATAAGATAATAGCAAAAGTATTAGCAAAAAAATTGGTCAATTGTGTACCAAAAATAGTAAAACAAGATTAAACTGGATTTATTAAGAAAGATGATCAGCGGATAATGTCTGTAAATTTATTAATCTAATTCATGCAGTTCAAGGAAATAAGAAGCCAACAGTGGCTGTTGCTTTACATGCAGAAAAAGCCTTTGACAGGGTAGAATGGAATTATTTATTAAATATTACAGAGATTCAATCTACCTGAAAATATATTAATTGGATTAAAGCATTATTTCATGGACCATTGGCGAAGGTAACAGTAAATTGATATGTATTGAACCAATTTAAATTAAGCAGGTCAACTAGGCAGGGATGTCCATTATCCCTCACTGTTCACTTTAGCAATAGAACCATTGGCAGAACTCTTAAGAACAGAAAATAAAATAGAAGGGATAAAAATAAAATAGAAGGAGTATAAAATCAGTTTTTTTGCAGATGACATCATAGTATACTTAACAGAACCAGAAATATCAATAAAGAACTACATAAGAAATTGAAGGAATATGGAGAAATATTGGGATACTAGATCAACGCAAATAAAAGTGAAATGATGCCAATGAGTAATGCGGATTATACAGAATTTAAAAAAGAATCACCATTTAAATGGCAATCACAAGCAATCCGATACCTAGGTATTAGTTTAGATAATAATTTAAGCCACTTGTACAAATTAAATTATCAGCCACTAATAAAGAAATTGCAGGAAGACTTAGAACATTGGAAAGAATTACTGCTAACGTTGATAGGGAGGGTAAATTGCATTAAAATTAATGCAATTAATAAATATTGTATTTATTTCAATCCTTACCAATTCCCTTAACAGAGAAATTCTTTAATGAATAAAGAAATTTTTATGGAAAGGGGGGAAAACCGAGGATAGCATTAGATAAATTAACAGAGAGGTAGAACCAACATGATTTGTAGTTACCAAACTTTAAAAATTATTATAGAGCAGCACAATTAAGGTATTTATCAGATTTTTATCAGACAAGGGAAGAAACAGATTGGACTAAGAGAGAGCTAGATAAAATAGGGGAGAAGGTACCGGAACATATACTTTATAAGTGGGATGAAAAGCTGGTACGATATAAAAGCTTACCAATATTGCATCATTTACTCAATATATGGAAGAAGATTCACTTAGAAAGGAAAAAAAAACAAATTACCAAATACCAAAATTATTATTGATGCAAAATCAGCTAATCCCTTTTACAATAATTAACCTTTCCTTTAGAGAATGGGAGAGAGAAGGAATTAAAAGAATAGAAAATTGTTTTTTTTTGGAAATAATTTATTAATATTTGAACAAATGAAGTACAAATATGGAATAACTCATGGTACAATGTTTGCATACCATCAACTGAAAGCCTACCTAAAGGATAAATTGGGAAACAGACTGAGATTACCAGAAGGAAGCAGCTTTGAATATGTGATTACAGACACAATGATAATTAAAAGATTTACAACGAACATGTACATCAAGCTGCAAGAGAAGGAAAATGATGAAATAAGCTATAAACCCAAACAAAAGTGGGAAAAAGAATTAAACATAAAGATAAAAAATGAAACATGGGGAAAAGTTATGTTCTGGAACTATGAAGAATATAATAAACACAAGGTTACACATGATCCAGTATAATTGGTTACACAGGTTATATATCACGCTCCAAAAGTTAAATAAATGGGATCCAACATTATCAGATAGATGTTTGCTGTAAGAAGGAAATGGGAACAACAGTACATGCAATTTGGGCATGTGAGAAAGTGAAAAAATTTTGGGAAGATCTAAATCAGGTATTAAATAAAATCACAAAAAGCAACATACCAAAAAATCCAGAGATCTTTTAAGTAATATAAGAAGTAAGGAATTAGGCCTCAGACTGGATGAAGCGCAAAAAAGATTTATTATGATAGCCTTAACTGTCGCAAAAAAATGTTTAATGCCAACATGGAAATCAGAAGAGAGCCTGAGAATACAGCAATGGTACATGGAAATGAATAAATGTATTCCATTGGAAAAAATAACATATAATTTTAAAAAATAAAGTCACATTATTTGAACAAATTTGGGAACCGTACATGGAACATAACAGGGAGGGGTTGCCTCGGACCTCCACCCCCTAAAATTATAGAATGAGAAGAAGACGAAATGAACTGACCCAATGTGTAAAAGTAGATAACACAATTTTCTTGTTTATTTTCATTGTGTGATGACATTGTTTAATGGTTTTATTGTATTGTATATGTTGAACGTTTATTGGTTTTGGAGGGAGGTGGGAAGGAGGGAGGGAAGGGAGGGGGGAGAAAAAAAGGGGAGAAAATGCCACTGTGTATATTTAAGAGGAAAATGTTTGTATGTATTTTGGTTGATATGGTTCGCAGTGTGAAAAATAAAAAATTATTTTAAAAAATTGTTACCATGCATGAATCTGCAGCTGAAGTACACACAGCAAGATCCCACCCAAAGCAAACTTTTAAATCTTTTTTAAGAATGTTGATTGAAAGTGAGTTAAGAGTATAAAGGAATCAAGATATGGGGTTAGTGAAGAGAGGTGGTACAGAGATTGATCAGCCTTATTCCGGTAGAACTGTAATGTTAGGCCAAACTTCTCCTGCTTAAGCTCTTCTATCCTTAATTCTCACGCTCTTGTTTGTTGTCGTGCCATAAAGGTTGGGCTTTGGTTCGGCCTTTCATTCAAATGGTGGCAAGGTATTTCGATTCAAAGCATCGGGAAATGAGTCACTATAATGAGGTGCACTTAAATAGAAAGATCAAAGTGACGTTCCCTTGCTCCAGGGAACACATATAATATTGACACAACTATAATTCAAATTCAGAGTAAGGCACTGGCTAAATGTATTATCCTTTTATCCATATATCCTAGGATGAATTCAATCCAGAAGCAACAGATCAAAGTTTTTCCTGTTTTTTTTTGCATTCGGGTACTTGTGTTGAATTGTTTCCACCCAGTTGTAATTGATCTTGGGCCCACAACACAACAATAAATGGCCGCCACATGTCATTTAACTCTGGGAAAGTTCTGGTGCTGTCAGCTCAGGCCAACCTCCCCTCCATTGACTTCGTTGACATCTCCCACTGTTTTGGAAAAGCTGCCAACATATTAAAGGTCCCATCCCACCCCAGTCATGTTCTCTTCTCACTCCCAAAAGATACACGAGCTTGAAAACACAAGCCCCCAGATTCAGGACATTTTCTTTCCTGCAGTTATCAGACTCTTCAAAGCACTTCCCTCTGGTTAAAATATGATGCCCTTGCACTGTTTTAACTTTAACTTTCTCTATATTTCTCAAATCCTTGATTTCCTCATCGAAAGACCAGTCAGTGCAGATCAGTAACATCTCCTCCTCACTGAGAACCAACAATGGCTCACATCAAGGTTGCATGTTTGGCCCACTGCTCCACTCCCTCTACACCCATAACAGTGTGGCTTGGCTCAATTCATATGTCATCTTGAAATTTGATGATGATACCCTGGTTGTCGGCAGAATCACAGACGGAAGTGAGGAAGTGTACAGGAGTGAGCTAGATCAGTTAGTTGCGTAGTCACACAACAACAACAACAACAACAACAACAACCTTGCACTCAACATCAGCAAAACTAAGGAACTAATTGTGGACTTCAGGATGCGGAAACCAGGCGAACACAAATCAGTCCTCATCGAAGGGTCAGCAGTGGAAAGGGTAAAAAAAGACTTCAAATTCTTGGGTGTCAACATCTCTGCAGATCTATCCTGGGGCCATGTCAATACAATCATGAAGAAGGCATGTCAGCAACTGTATTTCATTAAGAGATTGAGGAGATTTGATATGTCACCAAAACTTGGAGATTTCTACAGGTGGACAGTGACTGGCTGCATCACTGTCTGGTATGGAAGTTCCAATGTACAGGACAGGAAAAGACTATGTCGAATCGTGAACTCGGCCAGCACCATCATGGGCAATAGCTTTTACCCCATCAAGCACATCTCCAAGAGGTCTTGTCTTAAGAAAGGGGCCTCTATCATCATGGACCCTCACCATTCAGACCATGCCCTCTTCTCAGGAAGAAGGTACAGGAGCCTAAAGACGAACACCCAATGGTACAAAAGCAGCTTCTTCCTCGCCGCTGTCAGATTTCTGAATGGACAATGAACCACAGACACGACCTCACTTTTTCACTTCTTTTGCACTAATTTAGTTATTTTTTAAATAGTGCATTCATGGAAATGTAATTTATAGCAATTTTTAATTTTATATTAAATATTTAACTTTAAATATTTTATTTTAATTTTAAGTATATTTAACAATTATACAGAACACAAAACACCAAAAAAAAAACTCCACTTCCCTACCCTTTCTATTAACAAAGTAAAAGAAAAAAAAAGACCCCCCCCCCCTCCCCACAATCATCAGTGCATACAGTGAAACTCAAGAGAGACACGGTATTACCACAGTGTTATATCCTTTAAAGAGGGCTTCTGGCTAACCAGAAATTATCACATTCCTATGGTGGCATCAGTGAAGTGCCTACATATTCTAGGTAAGGCTGCCGAATTTTTAGGAATGTTTTGTATTCTATTCTCAGATTATATGTGATCTTTTCAAGAGGAATACAACTGTTCATTTCTGAAGACTATCTATCAATGAGGAGAAGGGAATCAGATTTTTAATAACAATTTTTACACAATACAGCTGCTGCAAAGCTACAAACTTCGTGACACTTGTTCTTGACAATAAACTTGATCCTAATTCTAATTCTGATCTCTTATACTTTGTGCAACACTACCTGTATATCTTGCCCTCTTTGACTTACTGTATCACTGCTCTCTGTATTTTTGCTTCATTATTGCACTACTTGCTATACTTAAGTATGAATTGACTTGCCTGGATAGCACACAAAAGAAACTTTTGCACTGTAATTTGGTGCTCATAACAATAAACAATTAAAAACAAAAACATTTTAAAAATGACAAAAGTATACAAAATTATGAGGGGTATAGATGAAGTAAATGTAAATAGGATTTTTTCACTGATGTTAGGTGAGATACAAAGCAGAGGACATGGATTAAGAGTGAAAGGAGAAATGCTTGGAGGAGACATCAAGGAGAACTTATTCACACAGAGAGCAGCAGGAGTGTGGATTGACCTTCCAGCTGAAATGGTCAATGGTCAAGAAAAATTTGGACATGTACATGGATGGGAGGGGAATGGACCAGCAGAATAATAGTTCAGCATAGACTAGAAGGGCCAAGGGGCCTGTTTCTGTGATGTAATGTTCTATGGTTCTACAGTTGACACGCATCAACTCAGTTTTATGGTCAAGCGTGAATGTGGGAGTAAATCCAAGTCAACTCAACACCAGCCAGCAGTTCTAGTTGAGCTTTCCTTTGTTTACGCTCATCATTGCATGACCACAGAATAAACAATGTTCAACATGAAACTCACCGTCTTTAACCATGTCCAGCTCTTGATGTGTTGGTCTTTCGATATATGCGCTCCACAGGAACTTGAAGGTACTTGAATCAGAGAGCTTGGGGAAGACCATTCAGCCCGTAGGGCCTTAACTCTGCTTACCTTGCTCACTCATTCTGGCTACCCTCTTTTCTTTCCCTGCAATTTGCTCTCTTTTTCCAAGTTAACAAATTTAAAAATATTTATCCCACGAATTTTGAGAATTACTATTGAATTTACTTCCATTCATTTTTTAGATTTACATTCCAGGTCTTATCATATTACTGACTAAAAATATTCTCCCATCTACCCTCTGGTTCTTTTGCTGATCAATTTCATGTCTTTGATGACATCTTTCTACCAGTGTACACAATTTCTCTCGATTTTCTCTTTTAACATTTTTCACATCAATTAAATCTTACCTTAATCTTTGTCCTGGGGAATACCCCACCCCCTGTGACCTCTCCACATTCCTGAAGCCCCTGCAGTTACCTTGTGATGACCTGGTGTCTCGCTGCTAAAGCACTCTTCCCAATCCCCTGCACTCCAATTCTCTTGTTGCAGGGACATCCTCTGCTGCTGCTGTGCTGGGGTTTTATGCAATCTCATTTAAGGTGGCATTCAAGTGATTTTTCTACGTTTCCTCTTGATCTAAAATTGTTGGACATATGTAGACATCTATGAGAGAGCATTCGCTCTGTACATCTGGAACATTGGAAACTGAAACATGAGGCATGTGACTATCAGAGACGTAATGCTGGTGCACCTGTCAATGCAGACATCACTTAGTCCAGTACTGGAGTATCAACCTTGGTTGGGCCTGGAATCCATGGGCTTTAGACATTGTCCACTGAAGTTACCTTCAAAGCTACAATACTCAAAGAACTCAATAACATCCAGTTCAAGCAACTCATCTTATTAGCAGTCCATCTCTGACTGCAGCAATAAAGTGCCAGTGGTCCCTCCTGGCGATGTTTCAAACTTTGTTCAAGGCAGCAGATTTGTAGTTTTGGTCACCTAACAGGAAGAATAGCAGTAAGACTGAAAGGATGCAGAGGAGATTTAGTAGGATATTCTTGGAACTTGATGAACTGAGCAACAGGGAAAGGTTAAACAGGTTAGGTCTTTACTCCCTGGGGTGTAGAAGAATGAGGGGAGATTTGATCGAGATATTTAAAATTATGATGGGTATCAACAGAATAAATGCAGGCAGGCTTTTCTGCTAAGGTTAGGTGAGATTAAAAACTGAAGGATATGGTTTAAGAGGAACTTCTTTACACAGAGAATGGTGGGAGTGTGGAATGAGCTGCCAACTGAAATGGTGAATGTGGGCTCAATTTTAATATTTAAGAAATTTTTTTTTTAATTTTTAAATTTTTTTTATTTTTCACACCATAAACCACATTAACCATGATACATACTTTTTCCTTTTCAAATATATACAGTCCCATTTTCTCCCCCCCCCTCCCATCCCACCCTCCCTACCTCCCCCCTCCCGTCCATTTAAAGTACAAAATCTAGGATACATTAAACCAGTCAAACAATGTTGTCATTCAATAAAAATAAACAAGAAATTTCACTGAGTCAATTCTTTTCATTTCCTTCTCCTTTCGTTAATTTAGGTAGTGAATGTCCCCGGTAGGTTTTCGCTATTGTGTTTCATGTAAGGGTCCCATATTTGTTCAAATATTTCAATATTATTTCTTAAACTATATGTTATTTTTTCTAATGGAATACATTTATTCATTTCTATATACCATTTTTGTATTTTCAAATTATCTTCCAATTTCCAGGTTGACATAATACATTTTTTTGCTACGGCTAGAGCTATCTTAATAAATCTTTTTGTGCATCCTCCAAATCAATTCCAAATTCTTTGTTTTTTATGTTACTTAGGAGGAAGATCTCTGGATTCTTTGGTATATTGTTTTCTGTAATTTTATTTAATATTTGGTTTAGATCTTCCCAAATTTTTTCTACTTTCTCACATGTCCAGATTGCATGAATTGTTGTTCCCATTTGTTTTTTACATCGAAAACATCTATCAGATACTGTTGGGTCCCATTTATTTAACTTTTGAGGTGTAATGTATAGCCTGTGTATCCAGTAATATTGTATCATACGTAACCTCGTATTTATTGTATTTCTCATCGTTCCAGAACATAACTTCTCCCATGTTTCCTTTTTTATCTTTATATTTAAATCTTGTTCCCATTTTTGTTTAGTTTTACCATTTGTTTCCTCATTCTCCTTTTCTTGCAGTTTAATATACATATTTGTTATAAATCTTTTGATTATCATTGTATCTGTAATCACATATTCAAAGTTACTTCCCTCTGGTAAACTCAGACTGCTTCCTAATTTGTCCTTCAAGTAGGATCTCAATTGGTAATATGCCAGCACTGTATCTTGAGTTATATTGTATTTATCTTTCATTTGTTCAAAGGATATTAATCTATTTCCTGAAAAACAATTTTCTATTCTTTTGATCCCTTTTTTCTCCCATTCTCTAAAGGAAAGGTTATCTATTGTAAAAGGGAGTAACTTATTTTCCGTCAATATTAGTTTTGGTAATTGATAATTTGTTTTATTTCTTTCTACATGAACCTTCTTCCAAATATTGAGTAGATGATGTAATACTGGAGAACTTCTATGTTGTACCAATTTTTCATCCCATTTATATAATATGTGTTCAGGTATCTTTTCCCCTATTTTATCTAATTCTAATCTAGTCCAATCTGGCTTTTCCCTTGTTTGATAAAAATCTGATAGGTATCTTAATTGTGCGGCTCTATAATAATTTTTAAAGTTTGGCAGTTGTAAGCCTCCTTGTTTATACCATTCTGTTAATTTATCTAGTGCTATCCTTGGTTTCCCCCTTTCCATAAAAATTTCCTTATTATTTTCTTTAACTCCTTGAAGAATTTATATGTTTGTAGTGTTTCATATTTTATTTTTTTATTTGCCAATTCTCTTCTTTTAGTTGTATCTTCCTTCATTGCTAATTCTTTTTCTATATTTACTATTTCCCTTTCCAACTGCTCTGTTTCCTGATTATAGTCCTTCTTCATCTTGGTTACATAACTTATTATTTGCCCTCTAATGAACACTTTCATTGCATCCCATAGTATAAACTTATCTTTCACTGATTCTGTGTTTATTTCAAAATACATTTTAATTTGTCTTTCAATTAATTCTCTAAAATCCTGCCTTTTGAGTAACATGGAGTTTAATCTCCATCTATACATTCTTGGAGGGATGTCCTCTAATTTTATTGTCAATATTAAGGGTGAATGGTCTGATAATATTCTAGCTTTATATTCTGTTTTTCTTACTCTATCTTGCATACGAGCTGATAACAAAAATAGGTCTATTCTTGAGTATGTTTTATGTCTAGCCGAGTAATATGAATATTCCTTTTCCTTTGGGTGTTGTTTCCTCCATATATCCAAAAGTTGCATTTCTTCATTCGATTTAATTATAAATTTGGTTACTTTGTTCTTTCTGTTAATTTTTTTCCCAGTTTTGTCCATATTTGAATCCAAATTCAGGTTGAAATCCCCTCCTATTAATATGTTCCCTTGCGTATCTGCTATCTTCAAAAAAATATCTCGCATAAACTTTTGATCTTCTTCGTTAGGTGAATATACATTGAGTAGATTCCAAAACTCCGAATATATCTGACATTTTATCATTACATATCTCCCTGCTGAATCTATTATTTCCTCTTCTATTTTAATTGGCACATTTTTACTAATTAATATAGCTACCCCTCTTGCTTTTGAATTATACGACGCTGCTGTTACGTGTCCTACCCAATCTCTCTTTAATTTCTTGTGCTCCAATTCAGTTAAATGTGTTTCTTGCACAAATGCTATATCAATTTTTTCTTTTTTCAGTAAATTTAGCAGTTTCTTCCTTTTAATTTGTTATGTATTCCGTTAATATTTAAAGTCATATAGTTCAGCGTAGCCATTTTATACTTTGTTTATCTTCCCTTTCCGTTTCTCCATCATTACCTTTCCTTCTTATCCATTTCTGCTTTCTTGTTTTGAACACTTTATAAGACAACATTTCTAAAACATCAAACATTTTCCCTATTCTCCTATTTAAAACTTCTTTAACCCCATTTTCCCCTCCCCCTCCTGAGTTGTCCTTTATCCCTTGTTGGACAACCACATCTCCCCTCTCCATTTGGATTTGCGAATTCACTCGCAAACGTCAGCTGATTTTGCAGTGACCGTAACTCCTCCCCACCCAGCCCCCCCAGAAAAGATTTCAATTTTCTTATGTAACAAAGGTCACTCTTTTAATTCCCTCCTTATTCCCTCTATTCCATTTCCCTCCCTTATTAATTCTTGTCTATACTCTATATATTTTCCTCTAAATACGGATACATTCATGTATGCACACTATATATATACACACATATACC
Source organism: Narcine bancroftii (assembly GCF_036971445.1). Lineage (NCBI taxonomy): Eukaryota > Metazoa > Chordata > Chondrichthyes > Torpediniformes > Narcinidae > Narcine > Narcine bancroftii. Next base: position 231,562,380 of record NC_091472.1, read on the forward strand.
CCTTTACACACATACATATAGATCGTGGTCATTTTTACTCTTATTACATGTCTTCATCTCTCTGCTTGTTTTGTAGTTGTTCTGCAAATTTCCTTGCTTCCTCTGGATCCGAGAATAGTCTGTTTTGTTGCCCTGGAATAATTATTTTAAGTACCGCTGGGTACCTTAACATAAATTTATATCCTTTTTTCCATAAGATCGTTTTCGCTGTATTGGACTCTTTCCTCTTCTTCAGGAGTTCAAAACTTATGTCTGCATAGAAAAAATTTTTTTGAACTTTATATTCCAGTGGCTTTTTGTCCTCTCTTACTTTCTTCATTGCTTTCTCCAATATATTTTCTCTTGTTGTATATCTTAAGAATTTTACTAAATTGGATCTTGGTTTTTGCTGCGGTTGTGGTTTCGGGGCTAAAGTTCTATGTGCCCTCTCTATTTCCATTTCTTCCTGTAATTCTGGTCTTCCCAGGACCCTGGGGATCCAATCTTTTATAAATTCTCTCATATTCTTGCCTTCTTCATCTTCCTTAAGGCCCACTATCTTTATATTATTTCTTCTATTATAGTTTTCTATTATATCTATCTTCTGAGCTAACAGCTCCTGTGCCTCTTTAACTTTTTTATTAGATTCTTCTAATTTCTCTTTTAAGTCTTTTACTTTCATATCTACAAATGTTTCTCGTTTTTCCATATTTTCCACTCTTTTTGCCAATTCTGATATGGCCACTTCCATTTTATTCATTCTTTCTTCTGCATTCTTAATTCTTCTTTTTATCTCATCAAATTCTTGTAATTGCCATTCTTTCACTGATTCCATATATTCTTTAAAAAAAGATACATCCATTGTCTTGCTTTTCTCTTCTTCTTCCACTTCTTTCTGTTCTTCTTCTTCTTCTTCCTCTGGGTTGACCATCTGTTGTTTCCTTGTTTTCTTTTTACCCTCTTCTTTCTTGTTGTCGTTATTGTCTGTGTTCTGCACCTGCTGCTGTGCTGCAGGTGTCTCTCTCAGCTGTGGAGATCGACTCCGCAGCTGTTCCCCCCTCCCGTCAGTGTGTTTTTTTTCAGGCGCATCGCGGATGCGCGACTCCTCGCGCATGCGCAGTTGCGCACTTTTACTCGGCTCTGCGAGCCATTTTTGTAGTCCTGAGCCCAGGACCTCCACTGACCTGTGGGAGCGGGCCTCTCTCTCCGCGGCGGGCCTCTTCGGACAGGTAAGGCCTTCACCTTCTTCTTCTGACATCTTTCCTTCTTCTTTTCTTCCCGTTGTTTTTGGTTTTTCTTTCTTCGCTGTCATTTTCTTCACACTTTTACTTTCACTTTGTTTTGGTTTTTAAGTTTGTGCCTTTGCTTTTTCTCTATCTTTTTTTAAACTTTTCTGGAGAGGGCTGGAGTTCCCCTACCGCCCACTACTCCATCACGTGACTCCTCCCCTTTAAGAAATTTTTTGACAGGTACATGGACAGGAGGGGCATGGATAGATGTGGTCCAGGTGCAGGTCAGTGGGACTAGGCTGAATAATAGTTCAACACAGACTAGAATGGCCAAAGGGCCAGTTTCTGATCTGTAGTGTTCTATGGTTCTATGTATAGGGACCCCACTATTTGCTATTTCCTTGAATAACCCATTCAACAGTTATTTGAAAGTATGTAGCAGCCCTTTCCGATCAAATATCTACTGAAACCACACTGGGAAAGGAACCTTCAGCACTTGGGCTACATCAGTTCAAGAACCGGGGTTCACCTGTGTTCAATCCACAGGGGTGTTACTCTGCTTCCATTTATCTGTCCCTTTAATTCATATCCCATTCCCAATCTGACCTGCTTGTCTGTCAGACTGAGGCCCAACTTTAACCAGAAGACCAACATCTTGCCTTCCATCTGGAGACTTCAAAATCCTATGGAATGGACATTCAATTCTCCAAGGGACAAAAGGGTCTGCAGATGTTGGAATCTGGTGGAAGAACTCAACAGGTCAGGCAGCACCTGTGGAGGGGGAAATGGAGATTCAACATTTAGAAGTCCAGACCCTTCATCAATTCTGCAACAAGTCAAATTGCTTATTATCCGGGGATGTTCCTTTCTCACCCTGTTTCTTTAAAGTGCCTCATTGAAGATCCATCTGCATCGCTTGACCCATCCTAACCATCTCATTCATCTTTCCTCTCACACCTCACTCCTCAACCCTTTGAACACTGTAATCCTTTCACTCTCCCTCCCATCCTGATAAAGTGTTCCCAATCCCTTTCATTGACTGATTTCTCTTTTCACAGATGTCCTTCCAGTGTCTCTGTTCTGGTTTGATGAAAAAAAAAGATAATCCAATTTCACCCTTCATTCTTCAGCCTCCATCAAACCTATCACCCCTGATCTTCTGGAAATATTTTTTTCTAGCCTCTCTCCAGTTCTGACTCAGTCAGGGCCACAACTCTGCAGCCAACAGGTACCCAGCAAGAAGCATCTACCATGTGATCATTACTCATGTGTGGACTGGAAAGGTTAAAACCCAAGATGGCCTTGTCCTCTCACACACACAAGCTATAGCTGTGAGGAGGAGTAATGTTGGTTCTTGTGGCAGAGTGGCACCCCCTCAGTGCCATTGCAGCATCAGCCTTGGTTTTCTTTGCCTGGCACTCTGCAGTGGTTTAATTTAGATATACAGCTTGGTAACAGGCCCTTCCAGCCCAGGAGCCATGTCCCACCAAATACACCAATTAACCTGCAATCCCCTGTACATTTTTTGAAGGTTAGGAGGAAACCAGAGCACCCAGAAGAAACCCACACAGATCACAGGGAGAACATACAAACTCCCTACAGATTGCATCAGATTCAAACCCAGGTCACTGATGTTGTAATAGCATTGTGCTAACCACTACAGTAACCATGCTGCCCTTGCTCAGGGGAACTCAGGGAAGATCCTTTGGGTGATGGATGGCGGGGATGAAGTTAATTCCCGTCCACTTACTGCAGCATTGGGGATACTGTGGTGTTTGTTTGAGTTTGAAGTTTAATCATTAGGATCCCTCTACCAATGTCAAAGCACGGCTGGGTCGGGAAACCTGAAATAAGACAGCACCCAGTGCACGTGCTCAACAAGTCAACAACAGCTGCACGGGGAGGGAAAGTACAAACATTTCAGATCAATCACCTTGATAAATTGACTCTGTTCTTCTTTTCCTCCCCCATTTCAAGTGAAAGTTAAAGCATGTTAACAGACAGTCACCAACAGGTCAGAGATCCTTGGGGATCCCATCTCCTAATACCTCAATCCCAGATGAATCTCCTTTCCAGCAAAAAACTGAGCTTTAATATATAGACTTCGCAGCTGAATCAACTTTCAAAAATAATTTATTGTAACTGCTAGCATTTGGAGCACAGATAGCTGTCTGGTCTTAACCATCATTGTACATGTATCTCAAAAGGCCAACTCCCAGCCAAGGTTAAACATATATAGTCAGATAAGTCAGTTATTAGTTTTCATCTGCTTATTTTGCATAATAATACATCAAATACTTTGTTTTAATATTTGGTTTTTGTTGATATTCTCTGGCTGTACATTTAAATGATTAAGTTAATAAGCAGATTAGATCCTATTTCACAAAGAGGATTCTACTGATCCCCTAAGAAAGTTAAGCAACCACGGGAGGTTCTTTTAAATTTTTTAAATGTTTTTATCCACAACATGGTAGAAGCTGATTCTGGCCGTTGAAAACTGTTCCACCAACTCACACTCAAATGCACCTCGTATGTGCTTGGAAGATGGGAGGAAACGAGCACCTGGAGAAAACCCCACACAGGTCAGGGAGAGTACGGTGACAGATTATGTTGTGTTTGAATTGTATATAGATATGTTTTTGGGAGATAAATTGGGGCAGGTTTTTTAATGTCGGTCACATACAAACACTTCAAAACAGATCTCATTTAAAATTCTTGAGCTCTGCTCAAGCCAGACAGGGCGGCTCCTGGGGGCCATTGCAAAAACTTTAGGGAGTGCCCAAGCGTCTTCACTAATTAATTGTTGTTTTGAGAAGCCACAGATTAAAGAGATGGAAGAAGTAGTTCGGAGCCGCAGGCTGTCAGGAGTGGAACTTGCTGTTCTAAGAGGGTCATGTGGTTTTGCAAGGAGAGTCAAACAGGCTTTTTCTCTGAGAGAGAGAGAGAGAGAGAGAGAGAGAGAGAGAGAGAGAGAGAGAGGGAGAGAGAGAGAGAGATCTGAAGTGCTACAGTTAGCAGCAGCAGCTGGGACTGGAACAGGACAAGCTGGCAAGCTTGTGGGAAAACCCCATTTTGAAGATGGATTGTGAGTGCTTAGTTCAGCCTAAGCCCTTGTGGTTCATACAAGAGGAGAGGACTGGCTGCCTAATGTTTCACTTGAAATAAGAGAAACAAAAAGGAACTCTGTGGTGTCCTGAAAGATAGAGGTTATCATCTGGAAAACCCTGATGGGGCATGTTTCTTCAGCAATACACTGATGTGGATGATTACAAGGGATCAGTTTGTGTCCAACAAATAACAAATCTCTGTCTGAAAACCGACAAAAACCTTCCTGAGTGGTAACCATTTACCTTTCAAGCCTCAAAAGCCTGGTTAAATTCTGTGCACAGTATAAGAATTGCTTGTAACAGTAAACTTGGAGGAATGAGAAGTGAGATTGGACTGTGAATTAAAGAACTTTTCTAAACTTACATACCCATTACATACACGTGCACTTAGAATTAGAAGGGGGTTAAGTTAGATTAGTTAAGTTAATAGTAATAAGTTAAAGTTTGATTCTCATGTTGAAAGATAATTTAAAGCAACTTTTGTTTAAGAAACTATTTGTCAGTGAATATCTATTGCTGCTGGGTTTTTGGGTCCTCTGGGCTTGTTACAGACTGAGCCAGATTCGGACTTGGGTCGCTGGTGGTATAGTAGCATTCATTAACTGCTCAGTAACAGTATCACCCTTTTTTTTACTTCTCGGGGGCTTTTGACTGGTCAACTATCTCACAGAGTCTCTGTATCAGAATATACTTGGGCCACATGGGAGAGAATTCCAAGTGAGAAACCTCTAAAAATTGTTGTCACCCCCCTCCCCCTCCCCCAGGAACCAAATGACAAATTCACATTCACTTTTCCCTCCTTTCCCTTTTGAAGGACTGTTTTAGTTCACCGCAGACAGTAGTGACAATTGTTTTTTCAGATTCCAGAAATAATGGTTTCACAAACAGCACCTGGAGCTGATCAAATGGTCCAAGCTGACACTCCATTGTAGTGCCAAGGGAGTGCTGCACTAAAGTTCGAATGAGACGTTAATGGAGAACAGATTTGTCTCACAATGAAAGTATTAAACAAAATGCTAAGGTGAAGCAGAGAGGACATTGCCTTTGATGCTGACCCATGTCAGTAACATAGTGGTGTGGGAGGGAGAGCTGCTCCCTTGCAATTCCAGCGAGTCCGTTTCAGTCCAGACCTCTGCTGATGTCTGTGTGGAGTTTGCACATTCTCCTCATGACAATATGGAGTACCCCCTCCTCCCGGCTACTCTAGTCTTTTCCTATATCCCAAAGACATGCAGGTCAGTGGATTAATCAGCTGCTGAACATTGCCCCTAGAGTGCATGAGTGATAAAATCAGGCGAGGGTAGAGGTTGGTGGTGGGTGTTTTAAAAAAACATTTAGAGACACAATGCAGTAACAGGCCCTCTCAGCCCATGATCCCTTGCCGCCCATGTACACCAATTAGCCTGCAGACCCCAACATTTACTGCGTGCTTTTACTACAATCACAGCATCTGCAGACTTCTGTGTTTCACCCCTCTTTCTCAACCTACAAACCCCATACGTCTTTGGAACATGAGAGGAAACCAGAGCACTCAGAGATAGTCCCTGCAGACATGGGGAGAACATACAAACTCCTGGCTTTGAACCTGCGTCACTGGAGCAGCAATATCAACAAAAGGAAATATTAACCATGCCACACTGATGGGAATGTGGGGAGAATGGAGGACAGGGGAGTATTAGTGGGGGTTAAATGAGAAAAGTCTCCAGACACTGTGATCGTAGCTTAATGCAAAGATACACAACCAAAATTTCAGGCCTGAGCCTTTCATCAAGGTACCAAGGTATCTTTGCCAAAAAGAATGCTGCATGACCTGCAGAGTTTCCTCCAGTATTTTTGTATATTAAATGAAAGTTAGTTGGGAATGGGTAAGCATAATTCAAAAGGCTGAATGGCTTCCTTTGATGTTGTAAGAAAAATGGAGTGTTTGTACTTCAACCTTTCTTGCATTTCAATATTCTTGTCCTATGAACATGAGAAACAAAGGTAATCTCAGCACAAGCATGTATATATAAAATAAATAAATATTGTCAAATAAATGGTAGTGTCGGAATGTGTTATGAGCAGTTCATCAGTTGTGCAGCATTCTCACTGCACATGGGCAGAAACTGTTTCTCATTCTGGTGGCTCTGGCTCCGATACTCCTGTGTCTATTTCCCAATGGTGCTGAGTGTGGGGCCTTCAACGATTTTGGGAGCCCTCTTCGGACACAAAGTGGAGGGGACAATGACCCCAGTGATCCTCTCTGCTGTTCTTGACCTCTGAGCCGATGCTGAAAGTTTTATTGTCACATAATAATACATTAAGAATATAACATATATAATATACATAACATATATAATATACATAAGGCAGACAAAGATTCACCATTAGTATTGCCCGGCACTCCTTACAGTATGAGAGAAAGAGAAGAAAGTACATCAGGCTGAGGTAACCATCCTTCACGCCAATGGAAACTCAAATTAAATCCTGATTGCAATGAGCACTTCATCAAAGGCCTGCTGGCCCAATTGTTTCTAGGCTTTAGGGTGGCACAGTTTGCACTGCGGTCAGCATCCTGAGTTTGAATCTGCTGCTGTCTGTGAGGAGTTTGTATGTTCTCTCCGTGACCAGCAGGGGATTTCTCTGGGTGCTCCGGTTTCCTCCTATGCTCCAAAAACATGTGGGGTTGCTTAGTTATTTAGATGGAATTGGGTTTCATGGGCAGGAAGGGGCTTCAACAGTGCTGTATCATTAAAGTTAACATTAAAGGCTCTGGAATCTCAATGACTCTATGCATCCTGGCTGGCTGCATGACAGCGTGGTATGATTGCTGCAGAGAAATGGATCATAGTAATAGAGAGGATCACTGGAGTCTCCCTACCCCCCCTCCCCCCCATTGACGTGATCTACCGGGATGAAGAAGACAAGCAAAATCATTGCGGGCCCCTTCTCCCCCACACGTATTTTTCAGCTGCTTCTATCAGGAAAGAGATACAGGAGTATCAGAACCAGCACCACCAGGCTGAGGAACAGCTTCTTCCCACAGGAAGTGAGAATGCTAAACGTCCAAAGGAACTGCTCACACTAACCATCCGAGAGTCTCATATTTATGATGCAATATTTATTTATTTTTATATATGAATACTTGTCCTGCATATGTACTTTTCATCTCTATGTGTGTTATATCTGGTTATGTGTCTGTGTGATTTGCACTGAGGACCAGAGAACACTGTTCATAAGGTTGTACTTGTGTAATCAGATGACAATAAACTTGACTTCTTCATCCACTCATCCCTTCCCACCAATTCCACCACCTCCCACCCTCATTCTTTATCCCTGTGACTGTAAGACATGCCACTTGCACCTGCTCCTCCACCCTCACCATTATTCAGGATGTAAACCATCTGTCCAAGAGAAGCCACACCACTTGTGAACCTGTAGGGGTCATTTACTGCATTTAGTACTCCCGATGCTGTCTCTTCTACGTCAGAGAGACTGGAAGTAGACTGGGAGATCGTTTTGTTGAGCACCTTCACTCTATCTGGTGCCACAGCAAGGACCTCCCATATCTATCCATGGCCTTGTGTACTACCAAGTTGAGGCCATCTGCAAAATGGAGGAACACCTTTTATTCCATCTTCGCAGACTCCATCCTTGACCTCCAATTTCCACTAACCATCCTCCAGCTCCCCTTCGCTTCTCCCATCAGAGAGCTATCTTTTCAACCCTCTGCCCTCTCCCCCATCACTTTTAAGCTTTATTCTCCTCCCCTCCTATTTTAGTTATTAGCCTGTGCTATTCTCCAACCCCCCCCCCACTGCCTTCCCCCCACCTTTTTATTCCAGCTTCTGCCTGATTTTCAGCACCCCTGAAGAATCATCCACTGCTCTTTACCTCCTATAGATGCTGAGTGGCCTGTGGAGTTTCTCCAGCATTTTTTTGTGCACTGCACAAGAACCTGGCATCTACAGACATTCTTGTTCACTTCCTATACATCACTGAATAAGTTGCTCCACTGCCACATGCAAAAGGGAAGATAAAGGTGAGACGGTCACGAAATGCTTTCCATGGCTCTTAATTGAATAAAATGAATGTTGCTTGGATTTGTTGGAGTCAGAAGTGTCACATTCATTTTTGAGCCTCCATTTGAATCTAGAGAATTTTCCTTCAATGTAAATTCCTCCTGCGATGATTTATGTTGGGTTTCAAGTGTCGAAAAACTGCAGGTTCTCAGAATGTCATCGCAAAGTAATTAGTGCTCTCAAATTGCCTCACGTATCTCAATAAGCATTTTAACAGATGCTTTGTTCAGGGACTGAACCACTAAAAGATGTTTCCTCTGTCTGCAGGTCCCTTCCACGGGAAGCGCACAGTATGATGTGTTGTAGATGTGTCACCAGTAGTTGTAGGTCCACCCAAGATTGGGGTGAGCCAAAGGTTTACTCTAAGCACAGGTCAACCTGGCTAGTAAAATAAGATAAATAGGTCTCGCTGGTGTTGCGGTTGTCTGTGGTGGAATTTGCTATCCTAATCCAATGGGTGAGGCACAAATTTTGAATTGAACATCTTTACATGTCACTCAGATATCCAGTAAACATCAGCCTTGTGCTATCAAGTCTATAAAGGAACTTTAACATCTTGGTCAAGTCATAGATACTCACTTTGTGGAATTCTCTGCCCAATGAAGCAGTAGAGGCCGTCTCACTAACGGCATAGATAGATATTTGAAGAACTGGGGAATTAAAGGTTGTGGGAAAGTGGAACTGAGTCCAGGGCCAGATCACTCATGATCTTATTGATGGTGGAGCAGGCTTAACAGGCCAGATGGCCTCCTCCTGCCCTTACATTCTTACATTCTTAAGTTCTTCTGCTCACTACATGTCTCTTGCTCCAACAGTTGTTTTTTTTTAGAAGATCATCAGTTAAAAGTTTGGAACAAATTTAAGAAGCCACGTACTTCTCCCTGAAGCAGATATCACACTAGAGTGGACACAAGCAGGTCTTGTAACTTACCCCAAATGCCAACATGTTGGTATTTATAATTTCTTCATCTTTGGCAGTCCCTCACTCAGACTTGAGGATGAATTGCTTCCACTTCAAATGTGAGGGTTGGCTGATGAGGCCAATCTGGAAATTGCAGACTCTGCTGCAGACAGGGCGGGTGAGTGGGTAGTTATTGGAGTGGACCGCTCCTGATGCTCACACTCAAATCATTCACTTGCCATCCTCAATGCTCCTTCTCCATTGAGGGTATTAGGATCAGAGTTAAACAAGAAAAATCTGTGGATACTGGGGTGGAGTGCAAATATGTGTCAAGTGTCATCCATGGGAAGTAACTAACGTCAAAGATAGAAAAAAACAGGCAGATCCCTGAATCAAAAGTTAGGGGGTGATAGGAGGAGAGGAGGGAGGAAGGGGCAGGGGGAGAAGCACAGGCCAACAAGTAAGAGATACAAGTGGGAGGGTAGAAGAGAAAAAACCTGAGAAGTGATGGGGAAGGGGCAGCTCTCTAATAGGAGAAGGAAGGGAAGGGGCTGGAGAACTGGAGGTAAAGAGACACAGGGGAAGGGTTTAATGCAAATTGGAGAAGGCAACATTAACACTATCTTGTGGGAGACTGCCAAGACGGAATGTGAGGCGTTGTTCCTCCAATATGTGGGAGGCCTCAGTTTGGCAGTACAGAAGGCCATTAAGATCTAGATTTTAATGTTTTACCACATTGTCAAGAAAACTTTGAGAACACCTTTGAATCTTTTCTTTTAGATACCCCGACCACTGAACAAGAGATCAAGGGAGAAGGTGATGTTGTTCAGGATAGGGCAGGTTTCAGAGGATCTTTCTTCTGCCCATGTTATGTGTAAGGTACATTACCGTGTGCACTTCAGTGAACCAAGTCAATAATAACATAAACCTCAAGCTTCAAATGTTGGCAAGTATTGTCTGAAATAAGCTGCTCAATGACTAAAGTTGGCATTGACTTTGGAGGTAGATGGGTGTGCAACATGGGGATTTAAAGTGGATGAGGGAAAGTCTGTAATGCTGTAACAGGACTGGGGACAGGTGTATAACGAGGAAATGAGAACACGTTTGTAACAGCAGGCAAAAACAGGTGTGTAATGGGGAATAAGGACAGGTGTGTAACAAAGGTATGGACAGGTGTGAAAAGGAGAGAGGAGTGGTGTGTAACAGAGAGTGAGGGCAGGTGTGTAATGGGGGCATAGAGAGGTGCATAATGGGGAATGGGGACAACTGTGCATTCCCCTTACACTTCCTATGGCCCTCATCGCTGACACAACAAAAGAAAAAGTTTGGTGAAACTTTAGAACTTTTGTCCTTGGATGATGTTAAACTGGACATTAGAGGCCTCCCTTGGGACATGTGTGCAATGTCACAATGGTCTAGTGAAGGCCCTAATCCACACTGGGAGTTCAGTCCAATCAGAATGCAAGGTCAGACTCTGAACCTGGACTTTTATCCTGCCCCTCGTGACCCCTTCCCCTCCCCTGCTGAGCAGAGAAAGGCCCAGTAACTGTCACTGTTTCCATGACAACTATCAGCTTCCTGGCAGTACACCTGAGAAAGCATAAGTCTGGAAAAGCATAATCCCTGCAAAATTAAGATAATCTACTTGGAAAGAGAAATTAGCTCAGCATTTTGGCAGGTAGCCAGCTCCTACTGTGAGCCAAGGGGCCTTAAGAGTGCCTCACAGCCTCTCACTTGCCTGCAATAATCCAACTCGCACCAGCCCCCAGCACACTCTCTCAGTCCATCAATGGAATAAAGAAAAGCAACCCCCATCTGGGGTAATCATCGAGGACATCCCTTGCTAACAAGTGCTGCCATAGCAGTGGGTTACTCCTGGGTCACACAAATGAGCCTACGCTCTTTTGAAGAAATATATCTGAAGAGAATCACTCAGGGCCTTTTCCTAACCTGAATGTGGTGACCAGAAAATACAGTAAAGACCCCCAGTATCCATTACCTGTTGGGATTAGTAGATGCTGGATATGCGTATTTTCTGGTTGCTAGAGACTTACTCTTATAATGCCTAACTTAATACACCTGCATTAAGAATAAACAATTTGAAAGACAAAAGACAAAAATACTATACTGTAGTTACACTGAACAAGCTTCACTTGCATTAATATATAAACCTTAAAGCATTTTACTTTATTTTCAGTCACATTCTTTGAAAATATTTAACCATCCCTGCATCTGCAGGTTCCTCCCCCTCCACAGATCCGCCTGAAAGACGAACAATAACATTATAGATAACTGAACATTCCCTCCTCCAAGTTTACAGATAAAACCTTTGATCGGGGTGAAAAAGCAGGGATAAGGAGATACTTTAAGGGAGTCACCCCAATGGCGAGCGGCATCAACTAGCTCTTCATCCTGGGCAACACCATTGCTGTTTCACACAAATTTATTCAAACAACTACTAAGAGCAAAGCACAACCAAGGCACTCCGCTGGCTGAATATTTGCTCCCATCTTCACCAAAGGTTTATGTGTTCCTTCAATGAACATATACTTTTACATTTTTAGTGTGTGGTAAATCATGTTTAACAAATCTTATAGAATTTTTCAAGGAGGTTACTAAGAAGGTTGATGAGGGGAAGGCTGTGGATATTGTCTATATGGATTTTATTAAGGCCTTTGACAAGGTTCTGCATAAGAGGTTAGTTAGGAAGTAGTGAAATGGATTCAATAATGGTTGGATAGGAGATGCCAGAGAGTAGTGGTGGAAAATTGTTTGTCAAATAGGAGGCCTCTGAATAGTGGAGTGTCTCAGGGATTGGTACTGGGTCCATTGCTGTTTGTCATATATATTAATGATCTAGATAATAGGGTGATAAATTGGATTAGTGAGTATGCAAATGATACTAAGATTGGTGGTGTTGTGGACAGTGAGGAAGGTTTTCAAAGCTTGCTGTGGGATATAGGCCAGTTAGAAGAGTGGACAAAAAGATGGCAGATGGAGTTTAATACTGAGCAGTATAAGGTGCTACATTTTGGTCGGACTAATCAGCAAAGGTCATACACGTTAAATGGTGGACAATTGAGGAGTTCAGTAGAACAAAGGGATTTAGAAAATCTGGCACATAATTCCATGAAAGTGGAGTCACATGTAGATAGGATGGTGAAGAAAGCTTTTGTGATGTTGGCCTTCATAAATCAAAGTATTGAGTACAGAAGTTGGGATGTCATGTTGAAATTCTATAAGGCATTGAGTAGGCCAGATTTGGAATATTGTGTGAAGTTTTGGTCCCCAAATTACAGGAGGGAGAACAACAAAATAGAGTGCAGAGAAAATTTACAAGAATGTTGCCTGGGTTTCAGGGTTTGAGTTATAGGGAAAGGTTAAACACTCTGGGATTTTACACCTTGCAGCATAGAAAATTGATGGGTGATTTGATAGAGGTATTTAAAATGATGAGGGGGACAGATAGAGTTAATGCGAATAAGCTTTTTCCATTGAGAGTGGGGGAGATTCAAACAAGAGAACATGGATTGAGATTGAATAGGGGAAACACGAGGGGGAATTTCTTCACGCAGAGGGTGGTGGGAGTGTGGAATGAGCATCCGGCCAAAGTGGTAGATGCAGACTCGATTTTATATTTAATATTAAAATATTGGATGAGAGAGGTGTGGTGGGTTATGGGCCAAGTGCAGGTCAATGGGACTAGGTGGGATAAGGTGTTCAGCATGGACTAGAAGGGCTGAACAGGCCTGTTTCTGTGCTGTAATTGTTATATGGTTATATATGGTTAAACCTAGGTATTTTTACCAATTATTTTATTCTTATTTATTAATTTTTAAAGTATTTCCTCAATTTATTTTGCCGGTTGCTTGAATTCCAGATACCAGGGGTTTTATCACATAAATTACCTGTGTTGGTTCCTGTCGTTGACATCAGCAGACATGTTATCACTGGTAGGACCATAAAAGTAGACATGTTCGTCTCTTTTTTCGGCCACAGGAAGACTGGCATCATAATGAATCTCGGGGACTGGCCAAATCAGCATTATATGTTGGCAAGGGGGAGGAGAAGATCCTTAAGAGCAGAAAGGATGTTCCATCTGTTCAGTCAGCTTGGGAAATAGCTACTTCCCATGAACTGTGAGATTGATAAAATGTATGCTATTAGCAAGTAAATTATCCCAAAATAGTTATATTCTTAAAGATTTTTTTTAAAGATATACAGCATGGTAACAGACCATTTTGGCTCACGAATCCATGCCACCCAATTTACACTGAATTATCCTACACCCCTGGAACATTTTGAACAGTGGGAGACCTTGGGGAAAACCCACGCAGACACACAGAGAGCATACAAACTCCTTACAGACAGCGCGGTCCTGATTGCTGGTGCTGTAAAAACATTGCGCTAACTGCTACGCTAACTGTGCCATCCAAAAAGATATTTTTAAAGATATCTTCCGATATATATGTGATTATTATGTGCTGTGCATTGCGTGTACATGGTGCGGACAAATGATGTTTTGACTGGTTGTTTTTTTAATTTAATTTTAGACATGCAACAAGGTAACAGGCCCTTGCAGCCCACGAACCCATGCCGCCCAAATACACCAATTAACCTACAATCCCTGTACATTTTCGAGGGTGCAAAGAAACAGGAGCACCCGGAAAAAAAAACATGCAGACACTTGGAAAATGTACAAACTCCTTTCAGACAGCACTGGAATCGAACCCAGGTCACTGGTGCTGTAATAGTTTAGCGTTAATCGCTGCACTAACCATGTATATGTGGAGAAGATAATAAATTTGAGGTCAACAACAACAGCTTTCATTTTCTGATCCTCTTTAACAAAGCAGTATATTCCATGGGACTTCAGAGGACTTCATGCAGTAAAGCGATGTGATGGGCTGAAGGGTCTGGTTCTGCCCTTTGTTCCCACTTATATTCAAATAACAAAAACTGGAGTGAAGCAAATTTCAGAGTCACATGCTTTTATACATCTAATTCAGCCATTAGTTGGTCATTCCCCAGCTACCTGTCCAACATCTATATGGCTGCTCTACAATCTATGAGCACTGCTCCATCTGTGGCTTTTCAGTGGCTTTGAAGGGTGGCTATAGGAAACCAAGTCCAGATGGATTTTGCACCTTCCTGGTTCGTTCATGTGGTGGCAAAGCTTGGCAGCTGGTTCATGTGCAACAGCAAGGGTATTATCTGGATGCCAGTAGTAGGGCTACAAATGATATCAGCCCAAAAGAGGGCTAGAAGTTCATTCCTCACAGCCTCAGCAGCACTTGCCCCTTGGGGACATCTCATTGAGGACAGTGTGGCCTCAACACTAGGTCAAAGTGTCAGCAATCTGAGCTTGCATTGTACAGAGCTTTTAACACAGTTCAGATGTTGGATGAAGCCGTTATCTTTACCTGAAATCAGAAGATATGACCTTGCCTTCAGAGGCCCAGGCACTGAGAATCAGAGTTGGGATGTTGTAGCTCTCCAAAATGTTGCTTAGACCCCTCTTGAAGGAGTGTAGAGTACAAGATGCAGGACGACACACAAGTAGAAGTATGTGGTACTTGCACAGATCTTGCAGAAGAGATTCACCAGGATGTTGTATGGAATGGAGGGCTGTAGTTATAAAGAGAGACTGGATTGGCTGGGTTTATTCTACTGGAGCATAGAAGGCTGAGGGTTGACCTTGCAGTGGTTTATAAAATTGTGAGTGGCAGAGATAGGATAGGTAACACCGGAAAACAATTGTTTTCAAAAGTTTTGCCTCCTGAAAAAAATGGGGATTATGATAAACATCTCAAAGCTGAATACAAAGATAATTTTAGATTTGCTGAATCATGTATGGAGTTGGAGAAACATCAAATTAACTTTTATTGAATTTAACATGTTTAATCGTATTATGTATCTCTGAGCCAAGCTCTCAGGTTGACTACACAGGTTGCACAAGTTTGAGGAGCCCAGGGTTTGTCTTGGTCACCAGTTTTACAACCGAAGGAGAGCTCATTGGCTTTCTTAATAAGTGCAGTCACACTACGTCTTTGACCTTTAAGTATATACTTGCCACAAATTAAAAAGAATGTATCGCAGCTGTTGCAACATTGGCAAGGCATTTCTGCTGTATTGAATCTTCTTGAAGACAGTAAATACTATTGTTCAGTACACCGACTATGCTATTTGCCTGAAGAACATGTGCATCAACATGCATTTAATCTATATCAATGTAATGCACAGCATCTGAATATGTGAACTGCTTTTATAGCCTGTCTGCATCTATCTTGACAAAGTGTTCCCAAGTCTAAGATGGCATTTTCATATCACCTGCACTGAGTGCATGCCCAGGCATGCTTGGTCTGACCAAAACAGCTTGCTTTGTGGGCAATATACTAGTAAACAAAATATGACAGGTAATCCCAGAAATGTTAAATCTAATAAAAAGTATGTGATACAAACATTTTAAGGTGATTTCCATGACGAGCAGCCCAAATTCCACAAAATACACCCAACATTGTTCAAGAAGGAAAATCTTCATTTTTCAGTGTATTCAGAGACTTTTTCCCAGGGCAGCGGAGTACAGAATTAGAAGGCAATACAAAAATGTGTTGGGCAAACTCAACAGGTCTTGTGGCATCTATAGGAAGAAAAGGGTAACCAGCGTTTTAGGCCTGAGCCTAAAATATGAGCAAAAAGTAGTCAGGTGCTTGAATATAAAGGTAGGGGGAGGGGAAGGAAAGAAGAGGAGGGAGGAAGAGGTAGGGGAGGAGCACAAGCTAACAGGTAAGAGGTCAGAGCTGGATATGTGGGAGAAGAGAAGAGACAAAACTGAGCAGTGATGGGGGAGAGGGTAGCTCTCTGAATTGAGAGGGAAGGGGTGGGAAGCTGGAGGGAGAAAGTTGTATATGGTGTTAGGATCATGTTGTCAGTGACAGAAATTACAGAGGATAATATGGTAGGTGGGACAAAGGAATCCAGACCTTGTTGCATCTCCAAACGGAGGGGGCTGGTGCAGATTTGTGGGAAATAGAGGAGGTGCTAGTCAAGGCTGAGTTGATGGTGACAGAGGGGAGTGAAATACAAAGTCTGCAGATGCTATAATTGTAGTAAAAACACACTGAAATATGGAGGTCTTCAGCATCTATAGGAGATGAAGATATATTGCTGATGTTTTGGCCCTGAGCCCTTTTTCAAGGAATAAGCAAAAAATAAAAAGAATAAGAAAAAAACAGGACACCTCAGAATGGTGGTTGGGAAGACCTACTAAAGGTCTTAATCGGATATGATAAGGGGAGAGGTGAGAATTGATTTTGTCTGTGTGAAGGGAGACAGGGAAAATGGAGAGAGACAGAGCTGTGGGAAGAAGTTGGGCGGGGGGGGATTAGAGGGGAAGACAATTATTTGAAGAACGAGGACATCTCAGATGTTCAGGAATGGATGATCTCACCCTGGGTGCAGATGCGCCGGAGGAATTGTGAGAAAGGAACGGAATCCTTACAGGGGACAGGGTGTGAAGAGGAGTAGTCGAGGAGCTTTGGGAGTTGGTGGGTTTGTAGAAAATTTTAGTAGAGAGTTTCTCTCCTGAGATGGAGACAGAGAAATTGAGGAAGGGGAGAATATTGTTAGAGATGGACCAAGTAAATTTGAGGTTATGTGAAAGTTAGCAGCAAAGTAAATAAAGTCAATGAGCACATCTGGGATGCTTGAGGCAGCACTATTGTAGTTGTGGATGTATCAGAGGAAGAGTTGAGGAGGCTTGCCTGTGTAGACATATAGCACGGACTGCTCCACATAGCTAACAGGAAGGCAGGCATAGCTGGAACGTGCAGGTTCCCATGGCTACCCCTTTTAACGGAGAAAGTGGGATGAGTTAAAGGAAAAGTTACTGAGGGTGGTGGTGGAGAGGGACTGGTTGTGTCTGTTGTTGAGAAAGAAACAAAGGGGTTTGAGACTGACTCTGTGTGGGATGGAGGTGTACTGGTATACAGAGATTGGACGTCCATAGTGAAAATAAGACAGTTGATTCCTGGTAACTGGAAGCTGTTGAAGTGATGGAGGGCATGTGAGGCTTTTTTTAAAATGTGGACTGGTAGGTTTGTAGAACATTTTTAAATGTTTCCTGTAAGAATTCTATTCCTTTCTCTCAATTCCTCCTCCTCTGTCACATCTCTTTCAAGGATGAAGTCTTCCATTCCATTCCATCTGAGATATCCTCCTTCTAAAAAAAAATGTTGCTTCCCCTCTCCCACCATTGGTTCAGCTCTTACCTGCATCTTCTATAGTTCTCACACATCTACCTTCCTCTCCCCTCTTCATTTTCTAAAGCAACTGCTTCCCCCTGGACTCCTTTGTCCACTCATCTATTCCTACTAATTGCCCCCTCAGCACCTACCCCTGTGATCACAAATAATGCTAGGCACCCACACCTCCTCCCTCGCCACCATTCTGGGCTCCAGACAGTCCTTCCAAGTGAAGCAACATTTCACATGAATCTGCGGGGGTCATCTACTGCATCTAGTGAACACATTGTGGTTTCTTCTATGTTAGATAGAATAGTTAGATGTTATGAGAGATAGGATGCAGACTGGGAGATCGTTTCATTGAGCACTTCACTCTATCTACTGCAATAACAGTGACCTCCCAGTGGCCTAGTATTTTAATTTCATACACCATTCCCACATTGACATGTCTATCCATGGCCTCGTGTACTGCCAAACCAAGACTACTCGCAATTTGGAGGAGCTACAGCTAATATTTCATCTTGGCATTCTCCAACTAGATAGCATTAACATCGACTTCTCCAGTTTCCATTAACTCCCATCTCCAAAGTCTTTTTCTCTATCCCTCTTTCTTTCCTCCTCCAGCTTCCCATCCCTCCCCTCTTCTCTCCATTCAGACTGCAATCCTCTCCTCGATCACCTCAGCTTTTATCCCTTTTATCCTCCCACCCCTATCCAGATAACCTGTCAGCCTGTGCACCTCTCCCTGTCCCTTCCTCCCTCCTCTCCTCTTTTTCTCCCACCTTTTTCATTCAGGCACATTTCTGATTTTCTCTTCATACCTTGCCGAAGGACTCAGGCCCAGAACGTTGGTTGCCCTTTACTTCCTGTAGATGCTGTGTGACCTGCTGAGTTTCTCCAGTTCCTGCAGACTTTCGTGTTTAAGTAGAATTGTGGGACTCAGGTTTGTGAGAGAAGAAAATCTTAAAGAAGAACTGAGGACAAGGTTTTTCACACACCAGTACTGGGGTACTTGAGGAGTCAATAGAGACAGATCCAATTTCAATGTTTGAATAACATTTGCACTGGTGTTGGGATATGAAAGAAGTGGAGTACAGAGTCCTAAAGCAGGCTAATGAGATACATGTCAGCAGTAGAGTTGGTATCGACATTGTGGGCCTGAAGCTACAATTCTATGATTCCATGAATCCAACAATCTTCCGTTCATATGATGTTGTCATTAGATCACAGCTGGTGAATATATTCTGTGGTTATATTGTTTGTTTTGAATGTCTGTTTACCTCTTAGCACTGGTTTCTTTATTCCCTCCCCACCCCATCCTCTCTCCTGCCGCCCTCCCCCCACACCCCCACAAAGTGACGGTGAGCACCACGCAAGTTTATGACCAAGGTGAGTCTGAGAGCAAGGACACAAGCAGAATCATACAATGCAATGGCTCATGGCCTTGGGACCGCATTGGAGGGAGCTGTTCCTTGAAAGTTAGAACACTGCCAGTCATCAACCAATCAGAGGTATTCCTTATTCACTACAGCAACCACATTAGTTCTTTCACAGGCAATCACCTGCCTCTTAATGCATTCCTTTAGCATGAGATTAACATTAGCCATTCACACTTAATAACACTTTATATTGCTTTTATCTGAGCCAGCACTTTATAAACTAGGTGGGACCCACTTTGGACTGATTTTTCTATTCAGTCACATTCTGGGAAGCGGGTGTCCAGGAACTACATTCAAGTGTCCATGCTGTTAAATCTGTGCCATAAATTCCCCAGTTTCCAAATAGAACTGGATCTCTGAATTCACACATTACCAGACCTCGGTTTCAGAGAGTTAAAAGCTTGTCCCAAAATCTGTCAGGGTGGGGTGGGGTGGGGGGGTGGGGGAGGTTGGGGGGGAACAAAAGCTATAATAATTAGGTGTGGTTTATTTGCTGTCAATGAACAGGAAATTTTGCTGGTGGAATATTGCACTCTTGGTGTCCCACAGGAGAGCTGAGCAAAGCTCCAGGTTTGTACTTCCATTGTGGGACAATATATTTGGCAAATTATGTCACTCACTGCAAGTAAACACATTTATTATGTGAACCTACTAATATCACCTAGCCACATGATATACGCTTGGCCACGGAATCTGACAGTGAAAGTCATGTAAAAGATCACAACCAACCCAATCCAAAAATTCTGCACCACTTATTATTCCTGAAGTTTATTAATTTATCCATGCATGAATAGCAGTCTCTGGAATGTTAATACCGCTTGCTGCATCTACTTTTCTCAAAATGTTTGTTCAGAGCTGCAGTTACCACTCACTCTTTCCTCTGAATTATAGCGCCTTTATTACTGTATCCTCTCTGTCTCTCTCTCTCTCTCTTGCGTGCTCCCTCTCTCTCTCTCTCTCTCTCTCGCGTGCTCCCTCTCTCTCTCTCTTTCTCTCTCTCTCTCTCTCTCTCTCTCTCGTGATCTCTCTCTTTCTCTCAGTAAGCTCTTCATCAGATGCCTTAAAGCAAGGAAAACAGAAAATACTGGAAATCCTCAGCAGGTCAGGCAGCATTTATGGAGAGAGAAAAAGTTAAAGCTTTAGTTTCTCATCCCTTTATTCAAACTGGGAAAGCGAGAAGCTCATTTATCTAGGCAACAGGTAGGATGGGGAAGGGCGATGGGCAGAATGCAGTGAATTTAAGCAGGGGTCCATCCCTTTGCCTCCCTTCTGGACAGACTGAACATCTATGCACAGTTAAGAAGAAAAGACTGGCGCTGAAGAAAGCTCCATGTCTCCCTGATGAATGGCCACTCTGTAAAGCCGCAGCCAAGATGAGGAGAAACTTATCCAAGATGAACCCCACAAAGCCGTGGGTCAGATTCCTAGTCGGGTACTGAAGGACTGCGCAGACCAACTGACAGAGGTCAAGTTTGCAAATGACACAATGCTACTTGGCTTCATCATCAAAAAAAAATGAGTTGCACTACAGAAAAGAAGTGGAAAATCTTGTGCTATGGTGCAAGAGTGATAACTTGAGTCTAAACATCAACAAGATGAAGGAGATGATCATGGACTTCAGCAGGATCAGGAATGACCAACCTCCACTACACGTCAATAACTCTGTAGTGGAGAAAGTGGAGAGCACCAAGTTCCTTGGAGTCCACTTAACATGAGACCTATCCTGGACACACAACATCTCCTCACTTGTCAGGAAAACGCAACAACAACTGGACTCCCTGAGAAGACTGAAGCAGGTAAGGCTACCAGCCACCATAATGTTAATTTTTTACAGGAGCTCTATTAAGAGTGTCCTGGCTGGTTTCATCACAGTGTGGTACAGTTACTGTTGAGAATTAGATTGGAGGTCAATCCATAGGACCATAAGAGTGGTAGAGAGGATCACTGGGGTCTCCGTCACTTTCCAACACTCTCCAACCCACATCGATGTGATCTACCGGGATTGCTGTCTGAAGAGGACCGGCAAAATCATTGAGGACTCCTTTCACCCCACTCACAGCATCTTTCAGCTACTCCTTTTGGGACAGAGATACAGGAGTATCAGAGCCAGAACCACCAGGTTGAGGAGCAGCTTTTTCCCACGGGCTGTGAGAATGCTGAATTCACACTAACTCTCTGTGATTCCATTATTTAATTCCACATTATTTATTTATTGTATATTTGTTCTGCATTTGTATGTGTGTTATGTCTGGTTGTGTGTCTACGTGTTTTGCACCTAGGTCCAGAGAAAGTTGTTTCGGTGGGTTGTACTTTAAAAACTTGAACTTGAACTTGAGGTGCTGCTCAAGCACCTGAGTTTTTCCAGCAGTTTATTTCATGCTCCAGATTCCAGAATCTGCAGTTTTGTGTCTCCAATTCTCTGATCAGGTGAAATGATGGAACATTAAATCTGATTAAATCTGGGATGAGCATAGGTAGTTGGCATTGATGAGCTGGATTGAACAACCTGCTTTAGTACTGTTTAACTCCATGACTAAACTTAAGCTTCTTCATCTGTGTAAATGTTTTTTTAAACATTATCAATGTTAATGTTATCAGTCTCAACACTGACTACAATTTACAGTTATTAATTCTATACAAGTTCAAGCTCTTTCCACCCCTGCCACCTCCCCCTCCCAACACCCTCAACATTTAACACTTAACTAACCACAGTTACACATAACATTCAAGACACTCACAACGAGGGTATGAAACATATATCAGGGTTTTATGGGTTTGTCATGACACGGTGGCCAGTGCTCAGATTGTTTTTCTTCTCGACCTTGCCTGGTTGGGATGGAATGGGACCACCCCCCCCCCCACCCAGACTTCCCCACCCAGACTTCCCCACCCCCCTACCAATTGAGGGATAGATGGAGAAGGTAGTGCAGTGAGGCATGATGGTCCACACTATAGTCGTGCTCCTATAGAATTTAAGTGTGATTGCCAAATTTTCAAAAAAATGTTATACATCTGTGTAATTGTGGCTGATTTTGCAAACATGTACAGTCTGCATAATGTATAACATTAGCAATTCATTACACATTCATGGAAGCTTAATCATATTTCAACTTCCCCATTATTTCACTCTGTCAAATACATATTTTGTGGGCAGGTGACCAGGATAAGTGTTGTAAGTGGAGACCATTTAAAACCAAAAAATGAAATCAAGGCTGAGGGCAGGGTTGAGGACCTAAACGAGTGCTTGATAGTCTTCCCTGAGGATAGTCAGCACGGGAAGATGTAGTTGAGATAGTCAATAGGTTCAAATTTGTCAATGAAGTAAAGCAAGCAAGGCTAACAGCACCTGGCATTGACTCTTGCATGCGAGAGTGCTGAGGGAATTCAAAAAGAGGATCACAGAGGCGCCAGCTGCAATCTTCCAAACATCTAAAGGTGGAGCTGAGGATGGAGCACTGCAACTGATTACATTTCATTTAAAAACACAGGCACTTACGGCCCACAAACCCACATTACTTAAAGACACCAAATGACCTTCTAACCTCCATGCATCTTTAGAGTGTGGGAGGAAACCGGAGCACCTTGAAAAACATTCGCAAACATGGGGAAAACTCACAAATTCCTTGCAGACAGCAATAGATACAACCCCAGGTCACTGGCACTGTAATAGCGTTGCACTAACTTTTACACTAACCACACAATCCTAATGTTACATCTCAGTTCGAAAAAAAAGGGTGTCGAGACTTGCCCAGTAACTGCAGATCAGCCTGGCATTGAGGAAAATTCCAGAACCATTAACCAGGAATAGATTTTCTCATTTGGACAAACATTAATCATTAGAAACAGAATCAGGTTTATTGTCATGAACAAATGTCACAAAATTTGTTGTTTTGTGGCAGCAATATTGCACATTTCAGATGCAAAATTGTTATAAATTACATTTTATAAATATACTATTTAAAAAAAAAACATAAATTAGCGCAAAAGAAGAGAAAAATGAGTTAATATCTGTGGATGATTGTCCATTTAGAAATCTGATGGTGGAGGGGTAGAAGCTGTTTTGTGCCATTGGGTGTTTGTCTTCAGGCTCCTGTACCTCCTTCC
Source organism: Narcine bancroftii (assembly GCF_036971445.1). NCBI lineage: Eukaryota > Metazoa > Chordata > Chondrichthyes > Torpediniformes > Narcinidae > Narcine > Narcine bancroftii. The sequence continues at coordinate 231,585,443 of NC_091472.1, forward strand.
TGATGGTAGCAGGGAGAAAAGCCTGGGTGGTGAGGGTCCTTGATGATAAAGGCTGCTTTCCTGAACTACCTTTAATGGAGGGAAAGCAAATACCCATGATGGTACTGGCTGAATTTACCACCCTCTGTAACCTATTCCCATCAACTTCTATTAGGTCTGCCCTCAGATTCCAACACTCTAGAGGAAACATCTCACGTTTGTCCAACCTCTCCCCATACCTCAGACCTTCTAATCCAGACAATAAGCTGGTAAACCTCTTCTGTACCCTTTCTAAAGCCTACATATCTTTCATGTAATGGGGCAACCAGAATTACACACTATATTCCAACTGCAGCCTAACCAAAGTTTTATATAGCTGCAAAGTAAATTTGCTACTTTTACCATTTTACCACTCCACCTACTGTGTTGGCACTTTCAATAAGTTATGGGCCTGGCCTCCTTTGCACCATCAATACTTTTAAGAGCCATAGATTAACTGTATCCATTTCTCTTACATATGACATCCCAAAGTGCTCACCTCACACTGGATTAAATTCCATCGGCCATTTCTCTGCCCTTGTTTGCGACTGATTGAAATCCTGCCTGCACTGTCCACAACACCACCAATCTTTGTGTCACCTGCAAACTTACTAACCAACACACCAACTTTTTCATCAATCATCAATCCCTGTCAAACACTACTGGGTCACGTGTCGAGCCCAATACACCCTTTCACCAATACTCTCTGCCTTCTATGGACCAGCCAATTTTGTATCCAAACTATCAAATGAATCCCATGCATCTGAACCTTCTGAATCAGACTACCATGAGAGACCTTGTCAAAATGCCATTTCTCTACCAATATCTATAGCTGATTTATCTCCTGTGACGTTTTTGATAGTCCTTTATACGGTCCAAGCTCCAGTATTTTCTGTTTTATTTCAGATTTACAGCATTTCGAGTTTTTGATAAACTGCAGATCCTAAGTCTGAAATAAAAGCAGGAAATGCTGGAAATACTCAGCAGATGAAGCAGCTTCTGCGGAGAGGGATTCAGAAACAATATGTCTGGTCAATGATCTTACATGAGTTTTTTAAAATTTAAACTTAGATACAGTGTAGTAACAGGCCGTTTCAGCCAACAAGCCCATGCCGCCCAATAACCTACAACCCTCAGTACATTTTGAACGGTGGGAGGAAAACCCACACAGATGTGAGGAGAATGTACAAACTCCTTACAAACAGTCCCAATCATTGGCGCTGTAACAGTGTTGCGCTAACTGCTATGTTAACCGTGCCGCCTCATCTGATTTCTGATTCTGATTGATTCACATTAATACCCTTTCCATTAGTATTCACTTTGACTGCAATTAACCTCCCCCCCACCCCCACCACAGCAGTCATTTCAAAATAAAGACTGCGGAAGAACGACAAATGCCGGAATCTCAAGTGAACAAAGAGAAGCTGGAGGGGCTCAATGGGTCAGGCACCATCCATGGAGAGAAATGGACAGTTTTTGTGGAGCAAGATGGACCTGTAAAGATTCCTTCTGTGGGTCAATTGTACAAAAGGTGGAAGTTCATATAGAACAGTTTAATTTAGCATTCCCCAGGTTAAGGCAGTTCTTCACAGCAATGCGAGCCAGGGATAAGACAAGAAGGCACCCTGAACTTGGAGTAAAACTCAATCTGCTGGAGAAACTCAGTGGGTCAAATAGCTTACTTCCTCCAGTTTTACTCCACGTCCCAGTATCTGCAGTGTCTCGTGTGTCTCCCACATCCTGTACTTTATCTGCCTGGAGGAACCTACTGGATTTGTCATGATCACCAACACCATTTTATGGAAGAACGCTGTGATGCTTCTGTTTCATTGTCTTTAGTCTGCGCAGAATCCACATCACCAGACACCCAGGTGCAGCGATAGAACAAACTGACCAATGGACCACTTTTATCATCATATCTTTTTATGGGTGGCATAGTTAGCATTAGTGTAACATTACTACAGCACTAGCAACTTGTGTTCGAATCTGGAGCTGTCTGTAAGGAGCTTGCCCATTCTCCCTGTGACCTGCGTGAGTTTTCCCCCGGTGCTCTTATAGGATTAGTACATTATTTGGGTGTAATTGAGCAGCACAAGTTTCAAGAGCAGGAAGGTCCTTCTATTGTGCTGTATCGTTAAAATTAAAAAAGAAATCCACCAAAGCAATTCCTCCTAAGGCCAATTTCTGATTCACTAGATTCCAGCAGCCTCCTTTGAAGAAGACCGCAGAGCCCACCTCACTGACAAAAGGCAAAGGAGGAAAAACCCAACACCCAACCCCAACCAACCAATTTTCCCTTGCAACCGCTGCAATCGTGTCTGCCTGTCCCGCATCGGACTGGTCAGCCACAAACGAGCCTGCAGCTGACGTGGACTTTTTACCCCCTCCATAAATCTTCGTCCGCGAAGCCAAGCCAAAGAAAAAGAAGAGATTCCATAGAGTACCAAAAATTATAGTAGCCATATTATACTTTTGAGGCATAGTTTTGAATTAATAGGCAGTGTGACTTGATTGTGAATTTGTTTCCATAACTGTGAATATTAATAATTATTTTCTGTTCTTTTTATAGTTTTATCTTTTTTTTCTATTTGCTGTCATTCATGTGTTAATTATATTTAAATTACTGGTGCTGTGTTTTACGTACCTGGGAAGCTGCACCAAGTAAGATTTTCATTGCATCGGTACATGTACTTACATATAAGACCATAAGATATAGGAGCAGAAGTAGGCCATTGGGCCCATCGAGTCTGCTCCACCATTCCATCATGAGCTGATCCATTCTCCCACTCAACCCCACTCCTCTACTTCTCTTCATAACCTTTGATACTCTGACAATTCAGGTACTTATCAATCTCTGCCTTAAATACACCTAATGACCTGGCCTCCACTGTCATCTGTGGCAGCAAATTCCAGAGATTCTCCACTCTCTGGCAAAAGAAATCTTCTGTTTCAAATGGATTCCCTTCAATCCTGAAGTTGTGTCCTCTTGTCCTTGACTCCTCTACCATAAGAAATAATTTTGTCACATCTACTCTGTCCAGGCCTTTTGACATTCAAAATACTTCAATAAAGTCCCCCCTCATTCTTCTGAATTCCAAGGAGTACAGTCCGTGAGCCGTCAAATGTCCCTCATAAGCTAATCCCTTAAATCCAGGAATTATTCTTGTAAATCTTCTCTGAACCATCTCCAATGTCAGCACATCCTTTCTTAAAAAAAGAGCCCAAAACTGTATCCTGTGCTCGGTGAGGCCTCACCAGTGCCTTATAAAGCCTCAAATCACATCCCTGCTTTTGTATGACAATAGACTTCCATTTTTATTCACCACACTGATTTATGACCTTAGCCAAACTGTGGCTGGAAATCAGCATTTTGAATTTTCCAGAAATAAAGTGGAGGAAGTTAGAAGCACAGATTTGTGTTCATTTTGGGACAAGAGTTCAAGTAGAAATCAAAAAGGACACCAATGTGCACACAAGGATCTCAGGTACTGAGGCTGCAAAAGATCGATGTAGCCTAGTCAGAACATTGGCACAGAATAGAGTGATGTCTGTTAAGTTCTTCCATAAGCAAGACCTACAATAGCTATTATCAATGTGGGCCATTTGCACCCCCCTCCACCCCCGGAGGGGGAACTGCATGTCTAAAGGGAAGCCTCAGACTGAAATCCTTCTTGAGGGGAGGCCGCAAAGATGTATAGGAGGAAAGAAAGCAGTACAAAAGAAACCCACCTAACTTGACTGCTTCACAGGAAAGGAGCACCATAAACATTGAACAGAGACCTAACAGGGGCATTGCCAAAAAAAGGTTGAGAATGGCTGACCTACACAACATTTTGTCACTGGCTAGTAAGTGGCAAATACATTCATGCCACCAAAGTTCCAGACAATTATCATCTCTAGGAAGAGGGAATCCGACTCTTATCATTGCCATTCAATAAGATCGCCATCACTGAGCTCTCACCGCCCACCATTTGCATCTGGGCAGTCACCATGAACCAGAACTTCAGTGTACCAACTGCATAAATGGTGTACCCTCAAGAACGGGCCAGAAGGTAGTGTTCCATGGGAAATGACTCACTTTCTAAGAAGCTTCTCCTCTGTTGACAAAGAAAAATCAGGAGGGTGATGGAAAACCCTTTAGTTCAACTCTAAAGATGCTCAGGAGCCTCAATCCAGAACTAATGCTGCCCTTTTAATTGTACCATTCATTACCACATCAATCACTCCCTCCAGCACTGTCTATTAAAGGCACTGCAGTTTGTCTCCTCTGTTACTTAACAGCATCTCTCAATCTATGACCTCTACCTTCAAGAAAAATGTCATGGTTGTTGGTTAATTGGTCACATAGGTATATTTAGGCGATGTGGGCTTGTGGGCCAGAAGGGCCTATTACCGGCTCTCCTGATTGCAACAGCGAATACAGAGCATGCCCTGGGTGGTGTGGGTCCTTGATGATTGGTGCAGCTCACCAACAGCAGAGTTCCCTGTAGATGATCACAATGGTGGGGTAAATTTTACCCATGATGCACTGGGCTCTGTCCACTACCTTTTGCAGGGCTTTCCACTCAGAGGTAATGCAGCCAGTCAGCACCCCTGCAATCTCCTGAGGAAGTGCTTTCTTCATGATGCTATAGGAATGGTGGGTCCAGGAAAGGTCCTCCAAGATAGTGACTTCCAGGTCTTCCTGCTTTTTCCTTATTCCTGTTGATCAGCTCAGCTCCAAAAAATTGGTTACCTTTTACTTCCTATGCTCTGCTGAGTTTCTCCGGCAATTTTGTGTACTGCAGATGTTTTTGCCCTGATCTGGGGTGGTACAGAATGGTGGGTCAAATGGAGGGGGTCAGAGGGGTGGGTCAGATGGGTAAATGGGAGGGTGGGTCAGAGGGTAGTACAGAGGAGTGGTACAGAAGCATAGTACAGAGAGGTGGTTCAGAGGAGTGGCTCAGAGGGGTGGGCCAAAGAAGTAGTACAGAAAGCTAGTACCGAGACCATTGCATAAATGAGACTTACTGGCACATACTAGTTGAATCACAGCACAGGGCAGTGCAGACCTGTCGTTATGTTCTCTTGAGGACAATGGTCAGCACTGGGAACCTCAGACAGATACAGTTCCCTTGGGTTTATCAGAAAGATACCCAAGGAGGAGACAAACTCGATTTCCCCTGACTCCGAGATTAAGAGAAGGTCTCAAATGATTACAATGTTTAAAAGACATTTGGACAGACATAGGGATTTGAATTCAATATCTTATGCAGACAAAAGGGACTAGACCTGAATGCCAACTTGGTCATCATGGGTAAGTTAGGCTGGAGGGCCTTTTCTGTGCTCTTTAATATGACACTGACAGGTCAGAAGGTGAGAGAAACCATTTCATCCATTGGGAAAATGAGGGCCTGTAACCTGGATTAATGAAGATCTCCAAATGCATTCTGAGGATGATCACCACTAATCAGTGTCTCCAACTTAATCAAGAGCAATGATGAAGATGTGAAGAAGATCTAAGGTGGAGTGGGTAAACACAGTAAGAAATGTGCCAGATATTCAACAGCTCAAGTTCAAGTTCAAGTTAAAACACAAAGCTGGAGAAACTCAGCAGGTCAAACAGTGTCCTTTAAATAGGAAAGATAAAAATACATCACTGACGTATCAGGCATGAGCCCTTCATCAAGGCATGAAAAAATGTCAGCAGGCTCTGAACAAAAAGGTAAGGGTGGGAGGGTGGAGTGTGGTCCCAAAGGCAGGAGGTAATAGGTGGAGAAGGGAGGGAAGGCACAGCAGCAAGCAAGGGGAGGAGGGATGGTGAGGTGAAATGAGAGAGAAGAGAGTGGAGAGCTGAGGGAAAGAAAACAGGGGAAAGGGAAGGGGTGGGGGTGGGAAAGGAGAGCAGGTTAGCAGAAACCATAGAAGTTGATGTTAATGCCATCTAGCTGGAGATTGCCCAGATGGAAAATCAGGTGTTGTTCCTCCAATTTATGAGTGGTCTTGGTGGGATAGTATGAGGCCATGGACAGGCAGAATGGGATGCAGAACTGATATGGTCAGCTACTGGGAGGTCCCTGTCACTGGTGTGAACGGTGGCCCCTTTGTGGCCTTCTCTACATGGGATGGATTGGGTGCAGTCTTGGAGATTGCTTCGCTGAGCACCTTTGCTCTGTCTGCATCAATGACAGGGATCTCCCAGTTCTGTGAAACACTCTCATACTCACATGTCCATCCATGTCCTCGTACTATTCCACAAAGAGTACTTGTAAATTCCATCTAGGCCTTCTCCAGCCAGAAGGCATTAACATCGACTTCTCTAGTTTCTGCTAACCTATTGACCTTTCTCTCTCTCTCTTCCTTTCCCCCGTCTTCTTTCCCACAGCTCTCCACCCCTTCCCTCTCATTTTACCCAGCCATCCCTCCTCCCCTTACTTGCTGTTGTTCCCTCCCTTCCTTCTCCACCTATTACCTCTGGTCTTGGGGACCATGCTCCTTCTCCCATCCTTCCTGTCTTTACCTTTTATGGCAGGACCCACCCCCCCACCCTGACATTTTTCTGTAAGCTGATGAAGGGCTCAAGCCCAAAATGTTGGTTATGTATCTTTATCTTTGCTCTATTAAGGACACTGTTTGACCTGTTAAGTTTCTCCAACATTGTGTTTTTACTTCAACCATGATGTCTGCAGACTTTCATGTTTTACTTCAAGATTAAGTTCAAGTTTATTTATCATTCAATTGCACTGATGAAACAGCGTTCTCTGGTCCTCAGTGCAAAACATGCAGACACTAACCAGATATAACACACATGCAGACAAGCAATATATGCGCAGGACAAATATACTGTACAAATATAAAAATAATTGTAGCATCACGGATAGATAATGTGAACAGTTCACTTAGTTGCTCAGTATTCTTGCATTCCCACTGCCCATGGGAAGAAACTGTTTCTCAGCCTGGTGGTACAGGCTCTGATACTTTCATTTTAATTTAATTTAGACATACAGCATGGTAACAGGCCCTTCCAACCCTCGAGCCCTCAGCCCGCGCTGCTCTGATCTGGGGTGGTACAGAAGGGTGGGTCAAATGGAGGGGTACAGAGGGCTGGGTCAGGAGGTAGATTTTAGGGACGGTACAGGAGGGTGGATCAGAGGAGTAGTACGGAGGGGTGGTTCAGAGGAGTGGCTCAGAGGGGTTGGCTAAAGAGTTAGTACAGAGAGCTGGTACAGAGGTGTGGTACAGAGACTGTGGCATAAATGAGACTTACTGGTGGGGCAGGCCTTTGCTTCTTCATTTAATTTAAAAACAAGAGGAGTGGCAATTTTGATACACAAGAATCTTCCAGTTAGAGTACAAGATGTGGTAATAGACCCTGCAGGTAGGTATGTTATGGAGCATTGTCACAAATGCTCAAAATCCTGGACCCTTATGAATGTATATGCGTTAAATATTGATGTTGAGAATGTTTGTCGAGAAATATTTCTTAATCTAGCAAATGCTTATGAAAATATTTTAGTAGGAGGAGATATTAATTTTTGTCTAGATTCAGTTTTAGATAGTTCAATGAGAGCAGTACTGAGGACAAAAGTAGCAAAAACCACTTTGGTATTAATGAGAGAGCTGAATTTAGTGGATAGGAACATAGGAACATAGGAAATAGGAACAGGAGTAGGCCAAAAATGGCCCATCGAGCCTGCTCCGCCATTCAATATGATCATGGCTGATCTAATTTATGACCTAACTCCACCTACCTGCCTTCTCCCCATATCTGGATCTGGAGAAGAATTCATCCAAGAGAAAGTGATTATTCCTTTTATTCAAAGAGACATGATTCCTATTCCAGGATAGACCTCTTTTAATGTCACCTTAATTACAAGGTAGGGTTGTAGAAACTGAATATAAATAAGAATTTTATCAGATCACTCACCTTTGATACTGACATTTATGATGCCAGATAAATAAAAACCGGCCTATAGATGGTGTTTTATTAGAAGACAAATTCAGATAGTTTGTGAGACCAATTGCAATTTAATTACCAATAAATTCATTATATGAGATGCTTTTAAGGCATATTTAAGAGGATAAATTATGTTATACTTCTAAGATTAAAAAAGAATATACAAGTGAGATGGAAATGGAAAATAAATAATTAACAGAAAAAGACTTGCAAATGAGGGGGTCTGAAGAAAAGCATAGACAACTTTTAATTTAAAAAAAACCAAATATGATACATTACAAACATATAGAATGAAAAGAGTGATAACAAGATCTAAACAAAAGTATTTTGAACAGGGTGAAAGAGCTCATAAAGTCCTTTCTTGGCAGTTGAAAGTAGAACAGGTCTCAAGAATAATCCATGCAATAAAAACAGATACAAATGTGACTAGTTATGAACCTCAAGAAATGAATGAGGCTTTTAGACAATTTTACTTTGTTATATCAATCACAATCCCAAGGAGATTTTAATAAAATAGAAGGATTCTTATCACAAATAAGATTTCCAAGATTACATTTGGAAGAACAGGTAGAACTCAATGCTTCCTTTAGTTAGGAGGAGGTCAGGGAAGCATTGAGTTCATTGCAAAGCAACAAATCTCTGGGAGAAGATAGTTTCTCTCCTAAATTTTATAAAGAATTTAAAGATTTGTTGATTCCCCTTTTTATGGAGGTGTTAGTTCAGGTATCTGAAACACATACTCTCCTGGAAACATTTTCAATGGCAATTATCAAAAAAAAGATAGGGACCCATTGAAACCATCATCTTATAGACCTATTTCATTATTAAATTCAGATTATAAGATCATTGCCAAAGCCTTGGCAAATAGGTTGGCAAAATTCTTGCTGAAATTGATAAATATGGACCAAAGAGGCTTTGTGAAAAAGAGACAATCTGCTGATAATGTAAGCAGGCTGATTAGCATAACTCATTTGGCACAAAAGAGGGGTGATCTGAGTGTTACTGTGGCATTAGCTGCAGAAAAAGCATTTGATAGACTGAAGTGGGAGTTTCTATTTAAAGTGCTGGAAAGATTTGGACTCCGCCAAATTTTTACCAATTAGATTAAGGGATTATACAATGAACTGAAAGCTGAAGCAGTGACTAATGGACACATTTCTACATCTTTTCAGTTGTCACGATCTAGTAGATAAGGATAAATCTAGCTCTACTTTTCCCTAGCAATAGCACCTCTTGCAGAAGTAATTTGTTGAGATCTGGACATTAAGGGATTTAGGGTAACCAGGAGGAATATAAAATTAATTTAATTGGTGATGATGTATTGATATATGTGACAGAACCAGGAAACTTGTTACAGAAATTGTACTAGAAATTGGAAAATTATGCAAAAGTTTCAGGTTATAAAATAAATTGAGATAAGAGTGAAATTATGCCTCTTACAGAAGGAGACTATACTCAGTGTCAAAGAGATACCCCATTTAAATGAATGGCAAATGTGATAAAATACTTAGGAATATATATAGATAATAACTTGAAAAATCTATACAAATTGAATTATTTACCTTTACTCAAAAAAGATTGAAGATTTAAATAGATGGACAGCCTTACCCATAACACTAGTGAGAAGAATCAATTGTATTAAAATGAATATATTTCCAAGAGTTCACAAGTTAAAGGAGCAGAAGCAGGCCATTAGGCCCATTGAGTCTGCTCCATGACTCTACACTAAGCTGAATTATGCTCACACCTGGTTCTAATTTCCAGCCTTTTCCCCATATCCTTTGATACTCTTACTAATGAGGTACTTATCCATTTCCTGTTTAAACACTCCCAGTGATCTGGCCTCCACTGCTTTGTGCAGCAGTGAGTTCCACAGATCCATGACCCTCTGACTAAAGAAGTTCTTCCTCCTTTCTGTTCTAATTTGACAACTTCTAATTTTAAGTCTATGACCCCTTGTCCTTGATTCACCCATTAAGGGAAACATCTTATTAGCATTCACTCTATCAAAACCTTTCAATATTTGAAATGTCTCTATGAGATCCTGTCTCATTCTCCTATACTCCAATGAATACAACCCAAGAGCTGTCAAATGCTCCCCATACACTAGCCCCTGCATTCCAGGAATCATCCTAATAAATCTCCTCTGCACCCTCTCCAGCAACATCACACCTTTTCTAAATTAGGGGGCCCAAAACTGTACACTTCCAAATCTAACTGTATCACCAGTGCCCCATAGAGTCTCATTAACACCTCTCTACTCTTATATACTATACCTCTTGAAATGAATGCTAACATAGCATTAGCCTTCTTCACTACCAATCCTACCTGGACATTAACTCTTAGATTACTCTGCACAAGGACGCCTGGGTCTCTTTGCACCTCCGAGGATTGAATTTCCTCCCCATCCAACTAGTACTCTGCCTGTTTATTTCCGCTGCCAAAAAGTAGAACTGAACACGTCTCAATATTGTATTTCATCTGCCATATTTTTGCCCAGTCTCATAATCTGTCTATATCCTTCTGCAAGTTTATGGTTTCTTCAACAGTTCCTGATCTGCCACCTATCTTAGAGTCATCCACAAATTTGGCCACAAAACCATTCATTCCACAATCCAAATCGTTAATATAAATTGTAGACAACAGTGGCCCCAAGACGACCCCTGTGGAACAACTCTTGTTACAGGTAGCCAACCTGAATGGGATCTCTTAATTTCAAGTCTTTGCTTTCTGACTATCAGCCAATTTTCTATCCAGTCTAATAGCATCCCTGTAATTCCATGGACCTTCATCTTATTTATTAGCCTAACATGTGGCACCTTATCAAAAGCCTTTGGAAAAGACAACATCCACATCCTCCCCTTTATCTATCCTACCTGAGATTTCTTCAAAAAACTCTAATAGATTAGTCAGGCATGATCTACCCTTTAAAAAACCATGCTGACTAGGTCCAATCCTGTCATGCATTTCTAGGTATTTCATAACTTAACCCTTGAGGATTGACTCTAATATCTTCCTAACCACCGACGTCAGACCTATAGGTCTATAATTTCCTTTTTTCTGTTTTCCACCACTCTTGTACAACTGAACCTTCCAATCACCTGGAACCTCGCCAGAGACTATTGATTTCTGGAAGATTGTCACCAATGGATCTACAATCTCCATAGCCACCTCTTTCAAAACCCACGGGTGTACCTCGTCTGGTCTTGGAGATTTATCAATCTTTAATCCATTCAATTTACCTAGCACAATTTCACTAGTAATCTTAACTGTATTCAACTCTACTCCCTGAAGCCTCTGTCTGTCAGGGATATTATTAATGTCCTCCAGAGTGAATACAGACATAAAATATTTATTTCATTCTTCTGCCATATCTTTGTAACCCATTATAATTTCCCCAGCATTGTTTTCTATCAGTCCTATATCAACATGTGTCTCTTTTATTTTTTATATATTTTTAAAAAACTCTTAGTTATTTTTTCTATATTGCTTGCCAATCTCCTTTCATAACTCATCTTTTCTTTCCTTATGACTTTCTTTATCTCTTTCTGTAAGTTTTTAAAGGAATCCCAGTCCTCTGATTTCCCACTAGTTTTAGCTTCCCTTTGCTTTCATCTTGGCCTTAACTTCTTTTGTTAGCCACATTGTTTCCATCTTTCCTTTGACTAATTTCCGTTGACTAATTTCCTTTTCCTTGGAATATATCTATTCTGCATGCCTTTTATTATTTGTAAAAATATCTCATAAGGTCCTTCATATGGCATCTGGAAAGGTTGACCAAGTTCCCCTATGGACGAAGACATATTAGCAATTTGTTGAGAGCTTCAGGCACAAAGGAAGAGTGTTCTCCGTACAATGATGGTGGTATAGAGGTTAATTTTCCTACAATGTTCCTTAGGATCATCGTTGGAGTTGGAATGGTAGGGGACGAACTCCCCTGGGACCACCAATGATGCACCATACACGAGCTCAGCAGATGAAGTTTGGAGGTCCTGCTTTGGAGGTGTACTAATGCCCAGTAATACCCAAGGCAACTCATCAGCCCAGTTCGGGCCATCTAACTGAACCATCAAAGCTGACTTGAGATGTAAATGAAATCTTTCCACTATTCCATTAGCCAAAGGATGATAGGCATTCATATGATGAATTGTTGTACTGAGCAAGCGAGACAAGGCCATCCACATCGAGGAAGTAAATTGTGTCCACTATCTGAAATAACATGTACCAGTAAACCAAAATGAGACACCCAGGAACTGAGGAACGCCCGGCCACGTGTCTGTAGTAGCATCTACCATAGGCACGGCCTCGGTCCATTGCTTAAACCTGTCTATTACTGTAAAAAGATAACAGTATCCTCTAAAAACAGGAAGCGGACCAACAATGTCCACATGGACATGAGCAAAATGACAAGTAACTGTCGGGAAGGACTGCAGTGAGGCCTCAGTATGCCGCTGAACCTTTGCTTTCTGGCAGCCAATGTGGGTCCTCACCGTTTGTGTAATGTCTTTTTTAAGGCTGCATCACACGAAACTGTTGGAAACAGTCAATCTAATTGATGGATATGAGAGGCCATGCACAGAGTCGATTACTCGACATTTCCTTGATGCTGGAACTATTGGGCATGGGTGTCCCATTGATATAATCACAGAGAAGTAGTATGCCATGAAGTCCAAACTGGACATCCTTCTATTGCAAGTTCGTGATTGCAGTCCAATAAGCATTTGTCTCATTATCATGTACTTGGGCTGCAGCCAAAGCTGTGTAGTCAATACTACAGACGAAACCTCAAGAGGAGTAGAATGGGACAGTGCATCAGCTACTACATTGTCTTTTCCGGAAATATGTGGTAGTTTTGTGGAGAATTCTGAAATGAATGTTAATTGCCATTGTTGTTGCCATGACCAGGGCTCTGCAACTTTGGAAAACGCAAATGATAAGGGCTTGTGGAAGGTGTACATAGTAAAATCTCTCCTCTCCAAAAAATAATGGAAGGGTCGAATAGACAAGTAAATGGCCAAAGCCTCCTATCAACAGCACTGTATTTCTTTTCTGCTTCACAAGGATGGCGGCTGATGAATGGTTTCTATGATTTCTATTGCCTGTTGACATATTGATGAAGTGCACCTCCTCTGGCCATACTGGATCTGTCTTTAGAAAGGACGGTGACTGCATTTAAAACTGGGAAGCTGAGCGTAGTGGCATGTGTCAGCAAATCTTTCGTCTTCAAGAAGGCGTTGTTTCTCTCTTCAGTCCAATGGATGGTTCTGGCATTTCCGGACAGTAAATCGAAAAGAGGCTTCATGATATGAGTTGCTCCTGGAAGAAGCCAATGGTAAAACTTTACTATTCCCAAGAATTTCTGCAGGCTTTTAACTGTAGCAAGTCTTGAGTACTTGGTAATGGCCTCAACTTTGGATGACAGTGGAATCACTTCTTTCTGAATAACCCTATGCCTCAAGAAATCAATTGTTTCTTGTCCAAAAATGCATTTATCTGGATTGATGGTCAGTCTAAAGTCTTGAAAATGAATAAAAAGTGTACCAAGATGTTCAAGATGTTCTTCCTTAGTCCCACTGGCCACTAAAATGTCGTCGAGGTCAAACCACGTCCTAAAGCATCCATCACCTGTTGAAATGATTGAGCAGCATTCTTTAATACGAATGACATTTACTAAAATTCGAAAAACCCTAACGGGGTCATTATTGCTGTTTTTGGAATGTCTTCTGGTTCCACCAGTACTTGGTGATAGCCAGGCACCAAGTCTCTTTTGGAGAAGATCTTCCCTCCATGCAAATTAGCTGAGAAATCCTGAATATGAGGTATCGGATAACGATCCGTAATGGTGGTGTTGTTAAACCACCTGTAATCTCCTCATGGTCGGCAACCTCCATTGTGTTTTGGGGCCTTGTGTAATGGAGGTGCCCAGGGACTGCCGGACCTACAAATTATGGCTAGAACCTCCATCTTGGCGAACTTTTTCTTAGCTAAATGTAGCTTCTCTGGAGGCAAACGGCATGCCATAGCATTTTATAGGTGGGCTCATAGTACAAATGCAGTGAGTAACCCCATGTTTTGCAGAGGAGGCAGAAAATTGTCGAGTAGTAATCTCAGGGAAATCTTCCAATAGCTTGGAGAATTCGTCTACTGGTTTACTTAATGTTTGGAGGTGCAGAGCAGGGGTATAGGCATCTGCCAGGAGAATAGTCTGAAATGTGGTTCCATCTATTAGCCAACGTCCTTTTAAGCTGACAAAGAATGAATGAGCCTGAAGGAAATCTTCACCACCCAAAGGTCGGGATACTGCTGCTATGATAAATGGCCAAGTGTAAAGATGATTCTCGAACTTGACATTCATCTTCCTGGTGCCGAAGGTCGGAATGTTGGAACTGTTAACTGCTCGTAGTTCCAGGTCTGGGGTAGGATGGCGTGTGCCAAAACTGGTGGGTGGAAATACACAAACTTCTTAACTAGTATCCACCAGAAATTTTCGCTGGAACAACTGGTCCCATACATACAGTAGGCTTGCAGGTTTCTCGCCAACCACCATAGCCCTTACTGGCGGTTGGCCTGGGTGTTTCCCACAAACAAGCAGGGTGGAAGGCACTTGTGGGCATTTACTCCCTGACGCCCCTGGTAATAACACCAAGACGATGTGTCCACCCGCTGCTTGCTTGCCTTGTGGCGTTGCCTACTTGTAAGGAGTGATATGCTAAGAGCCTTAGAGTGCGATACAAGGTCAATATCGGAAGGGTTGGTTGCACAGACTTGTATTTCTTCGCTCTGCTTTTTAGCTTGCCATAGAAAATCTGCCTCCACCGGTACCACCCTTGGGTCTTCAAATGAACACTTGGATAACGAGAGCCTAATATCATCTGGCATTTGCTGTAAAAAGAGTTGTTCTAGTAACATATTGGGTCTTTCGCCAGCCACCAGGACCAGAATTTCATCCATTAGTTCTGAAGGGGCGCGGTCTCCCAATCCATCAAGATGTAGTAATTTGGCTGCCCTTTCCCTATGGGACATACCATATACATGTAAAAAAAAGTGCTTTTAAAGCGTCATACTTGCTGGCATGTAGTGAACCCCGTAGGAAGTCACCGACCCTCTTAGCGACGGCCTTGTCCAGGGCACTGACAAGATGGTAATAATGAGTGTCCAACTCGACTTTGCAAAGGTGAAAGCCACAGTTCAGGCTCAGCTGTCCAGAAAGGTAAAAGCTTCACAACAATGGTTGCAGAATCCACGTGTGCCCAAAAATACGTTTTTGGACTTGTCGGGGTCACCAATTGTGGCCACTGGAATCACAGTGGAAATGACGAAATAACCACACAAGGCATTTTTAGAATGAATCAAACAGATTTACTCTTCACTGCGCAATCTTTTTAAAACCAAAATCATGGGCTCAACACGCCCTGATATCATCACGCACTGACATCATATGGCCAGTTCAATGCCTTTGGGGAGTTGTAGTACCACCATAGTGCCGCTGCAGAGGATTTTATATATAAATGGGATGCAAAATTGATAACTGGTGAAAGAGAACCCCCTTCGCTAAGGCACTTAATTAATATCTGGTATAAAATAAATAGTGATACTGGAACAAGGAGAGGCCTATCTCCTAAAATTCCCCTAACTCATTGCAGGCCTTGTACAATGGGTAACCAAATTTTTGAAATCTGGTTTCATAATGGAATCAAATCGATTGAAAATTGTTATGACAATCGATGTAATTTGAACAATTAAAAAATAAGTACAGAATTCCTAACAACACAATCTTCTGTTAATTTAATATAAATTGGGCCCAACAATGTTTTTACCAAATTGGAGACTGATTCGAAAGGGAAGTACAAAGAAATTTACTTCAGCAATGTATCTCTTACTTCAAATGAGAACCCCCAAACAAGGGGGGTTCATAAATCCAGGCAGAGATGGGAATCAGACTTAAATGTTAGAATAGATGAGGAAACCTGGTCTGAACTATGTCGAGATAGTATGACTAATACGATCAATGTAAAATATAGATTAGCACAATATAATTTTCTGCCTCAATTATATCTCACATCGCAGAAATTAAATAAATTAAATTCAGACCAATCAGACCGATGTTTTAGATGTGGCAAAGAGGTAGGAACTTTTTCACATTCCACCTGGTTATGTTCTAAAGTAAGAGCTATTGGGATCAATTTAGGAAATTTCCACAAAACCCAGAATTATTCTTGATGGGTAACATTACAGGGATAAGACCTAATTGAAACTATCTAATCATCAAATAGAATTTGTTAAAATTGTGCCGGCAGTGGCCAGAAAATGTATGAAAGTCTGATTCACATCTAGATATGGTCCGTTGGAACGCAAAGATACATAGTTGTATTCCCCGATAACTTAAGAAATAAGTATAACATTTTTACAAG
Organism: Narcine bancroftii; assembly: GCF_036971445.1. Taxonomy (NCBI): domain Eukaryota; kingdom Metazoa; phylum Chordata; class Chondrichthyes; order Torpediniformes; family Narcinidae; genus Narcine; species Narcine bancroftii. The sequence goes on from NC_091472.1 coordinate 231,601,808, forward strand.
TTTGGCATCCAAATTTACAATTTTCAGGTGTACGTTTTTAGCTGTTCTTCCTAACCCTTGAGAGCTGCGTTGATCTTCTCCAAAAAAATTAAACAGAATATAAATTTATAATCCATGGAGTGTGGCACTTTTCAGCAGTCCATTCTGCTTTATTTTCTTTCTTTTATCTTTTTCTTGCTTTTCTTTCTATATCTATCTTTTTCTTTGGGCTTTTTTCTGGGGTGGGTGAGGGTTGGAGTATAACCATCATGGAGTACTTGTAATTTTTAATTTTGTAATTGACTGCATGTATGGTCAAAAGTGTTAAATAAACTATTAAAATCACTCATAAGATCGGAAGAGAAAGATGTATTTTGAGAGAAAAGTTCCATATAGTATGAAAATAAACAGTAAAAGTTTCTGTGGATATATAAATAGGAAGAGGGCGGCTTAAGGTAATTGTGGGACATCTGGAGAATGATACTGGTGAACTAATAACAGCAAACAACATAATGCCACATAAGTTGAATAAATATTTTACATCGTTCTTCAGTGTTAAGCATTTCTTAAAATCCTTAGCTATCAGTCACGTTAATTTCATGATACAGGTATCCCCATGTTTCAAAAGTTTGTTTTATGCCACTTTGCTTTTACAAAAGACGTACATCATTACCTGTTTTTGTTAATCGAAAGAAATCCAAACAGGATTTTTGCTTTTGTGAGAAAAGGTACCCCAAGCAGTGAGAGTGGCGCTACCAAGCCCCTTCCCTGGGAATTACACACAGCAGCTCATTGTCAAGCTGCCATAGCTTTGAACAATAGATGACCCTCTTCCTCTCTCTCCTAAACCCAGTCTCTGTACCTCCCACCACCCCAACCTCCAACGACTCAGCCTAACATACCATCATCACCATTCAGCCTTCCAGTGTGCCTTCCTGAATCTGGTAAGTGAAACTATACCGTGCATACATTATTTCTTCTTTATATAGGCTATGTGTTTATTATATCATTCCTGCTTTTACTATATGTTAGTATGAGGATTTTATGTGTTATTTGATATGATTTGGTGGGTTATATTTTGGGTCTGGGAATGCTCAAAAAATTTTCTCACATAAATTAATGGTAATTGTTTCTTCATTTTTTGGCTTACGAAAGGTTTCATAGCAACACTTTACTTTTGGATAGCAGGGGACACCTGTAAGTGGTTGAATTCAAAACATTCCGAACTATAAGGGATAAAGTATTAGAGAAACACAGGGACTAAAAGTGGACAAGTCACTGGGACCCAATGGATTGTACACCAGAGTTTTTTGGAAGTAGCTGCAGAGATAGTGGATCCATTCGTTGATATTGTTTATAATAACTTCACTGAAGTCTTGTTGGTGGGGGGGGGGGGTAGGGAGGGGAAACCAGAAGATTGGGAACCAGCCAATGTAACTCCCTTGTTCAAAAACAGAGAATGACTGACGATAAGGAACTGCAAGCCAATTAGCTTAACAGCTATTGTTGGCAAGAGGCCTGGGTCAATAATCAATGGGGAAATAACTAATTATTTTGGAATCACTAGGTCAACATGGCTCTGTGAAAGACAAGTCATGTTTGACACATTTGTTCAAATCCTTTGAGGATGTAACAGGGAGAATTGAATGGTGGTGGGGTGGGGGGGGGGGATTATTAATGTAATGTATTTAGATTTCTAAAAGGCATTTGACAATGTGCACAGATTTTTAAAAAAAAACCTTTAATCAGAGCCAGGGTGTTAGATTAGATTGAAAATGGTCTTGTCTAAAACAGAGATTTAAAATAAATGAATCCTTTTCAAACTGGAAGGAGGTAACGATAGGAGTCATGCAGAGATCAGTTCCAGGCCCGCAATTATTCACATAAATGAACTGGGGGAGGGAATTAAATATAAGATTTCCAAATTTGCTGCTGCTGTACAGTTAGATGGAAGGGCATGTTGTGACAAGTTAGATAAAGATTGAGTGACTTGGGGAAAATCTGGCAAATGGATTTTAATGCAGTGAAGTGTGAGGTCATGCACTTTAGTGAGAGGATTCAGAAGGTGGACTATTTTCTAAATGGAGAGACACTACAAGTAAGTGGAGTACAGAGGTGTTCTAGTGCAGGAATCACAAAATGTGAGCAGACAAGTCCTACAAGTACTTAAGGAAAATTGCATTTTGACCTTCATTTCAAAAAATTTAAGAATTTAAAAATGCAGAAGTTCTGTTCCAGATACACAAGATGTCAATGTGACCTCACTTGGAAGATTGTGCACAGTTTTGGACTTCTTACTTGAAAAAAGATGTAGCAACATTGGAGGGAGTCAAAAAGAAATTCACCAGGTTAGTTCCTGGGAAGAGAAAGTTCTACATTCAAACATATTTAATCCCAAGGGGACTTCATCGGGTAGATGTTGAGATGTTTTCATTGTAGGGGAGTCTCAAACAAGGAGACATAGCTCCAAGATAATGAGCCAGTCATTTAAAACTGAGGTACTTAGGAATTTCTTCTGGCAGAAGTGGGGACTGGAGTGAACCTCTGGAATTTTCTTCTCTAATGCCTGGTGGAAAATGAATTAGCAGAAGTATTTAAAGTGGAGGTGGTCAAATATTTGACAGTTTGAGGAATATAATGGGATGGGGAACTGGTCCAGAAGAGGAGTTAATCAGCACTGAACAGTCATGACCACAGTGAATGGTTGGAGTGGCCTCAAGGAATGGGGCAGCATGGTTAGTGTAGTGGTTTGTGCAATGCTAATACCACAGCAGTTAGCCTAGTTTGTATCCGGTGCTGTCTGTAATGATTTTGTATGCTCTCTCCATGTCTGCATCCTTTGGGTGCTCCAGTTTCCTCCCACCCTTCAAAACATTCAGGGGTTGTAGGTTAATTGAGTGAAATTGGGTTGCACAGGTTTAAATGGCTGGAATCAACTTCTACTGTTGCAAATAAAATTTAAACATTTAATTTAACATTTCCTGCCCCAATTTCCTTGTGTTCAAACAGTGAAGATTCCAGATGAAAGTCGAAACAACAGAGGACACCCGATAGCTGTAGCAGGGCCTAAATGCCTTAACCTGTTACAAAACGAAATCCAGTGAAGTAGCAGACAGCAAAGCTTTGCTCCCAGAGGAACTCAATGCCTCCTATGTCCAATTTGACAAGAGTAACAGCGAAGAACTACCCCTCTGCACCCCACATCCCCTGATGATCCCATCCTGTCTGTATCTGAGGATGACGTGCGTGCTGCCTTCAGGAGAGTGAATCCGAGGAGAGCATCCAGCCCAGATGGAGTACCTGGCTGAGTATTAAAAACCTATGTTGACCTACTTACCAAAGTATTCACAGATATCTTTATCATCTCACTCCAGCAGGGCGTGGTACCCACAAGTTTCAAACAGGCATCAATCATACCAGTGCCCATAAAGTGTGTAGTAACCTGCTAAAATAATGTGATCAATAACACTAAAATCAACAGTGATGAGGTGTCTTGAAAGGCTGGTGGTGCACCAACAGCCTCACACTCAATGTCACCAATTGTTGACTTTAGGAAAGGAAAGCCAGAGGTATACAATCCAGTGATCATTGTGGGATCAGAGATGGAGAGGATGAGCAAATTTAAGTTCTTGGGAGTCATTATCTCAGAGGATCTTTCCTGGACCCAACACACAAATAGCATTGTGAAAACACATCATTGCCTCTACTTCCTCAGGAGTTTGGTATTACACCAGAAACCCTGGCAAATTTCTACAGAGGTGTGGTGGCAAGTGTGCTGACCAGCTGCATCATGGTCTAGTTTGGGGACACCAATACCCTTGAGTGTAAATCCTTCCAAAAGGTCGTGGCGATCACAGGCAAAATTCTCCCCACCAATGAGAACATCTACAGGGTATGCTAGTGTCAGAGAGTAGTAGCAATCATCAAGGATCCATACCACCCAGCACACGTTCTAATCTCAGGAAAGAGGTATAGGTGCCACAAGACTCACATCACTAGGTTCAGGAACAGCTGCAACCTGTCCACCATCAGACTCCTCAATGACCAATCAGAGACTCATTTAAGGACTTTTAGTTGCACACTTGATTGATTTTTTAAATTCTCTCTGTATTGCAGTCAATTTATTTACATTCATTATCTGTTTACAGTTCTTTATTCGTTTACATGTGTACACTGTGTACAGTTTCTTTATTTTGCACTACCAATTAGTGGTAATTCTGCCCTGCCTGCTGGAAAAATAGAATCTCAGGGTTGTATGTGATGTCATGTATGTACTCCGATAATAAATCTGACATCTGAATGTAAAATGAGCTGCCATCTGAAGTTGTGAACATGGGCCCAATTTTGACATTTAAGAAAAAAATTGGATTAGTACATAGATGGGAAGGGTACGGAGGGCTACAGTCCAGGGGCAGGTCAAGGAGATGAGGCAGAATGATAGTTTGGCACAGACAAGATGGGCTGATGGACATGTTTCTGTGCTGCAGTGTTCTCCGGTTCTATGATTCAAACTCGCCTACCTTACAAAGGACTTCTACAGTGACCCAAGAAATTACAGACATTGTAATCTAGAGCAAAATTCACACTGCTGGAGGAACTCAGGCAGCATTTGAGGAGGCATCATGATAGTCGATGTTTTGGACGACCCAAAAACTGCATCAGGACTGAGAAGTCTAGAGGAGAGGTAGCCCAGTATAAGGAGGTAAGAGGGAGGGGCTGGCAGGTGATAGGTGGAACCAGGTGAGGAGAGGCTGGTGGGGGAGAGGGAAGGTGGTGGAGTTAGGAGTTAGGAGACAATGGCTTGAGGGTGATTGGAGGGAGATAAACGGAGGGGGAGTGCAAATAAAATCGTGGGGGGGGGGTTATAAAGGCTGTAGATACTGGAATCTGATGTCAAGAAGGTGATGTGGAACCTGATTAAGGGAGGGGTGATGGGCAGACGAAAGCAGGTGGGGGAGGGCGCACGAAGCGGGTGAGCCATCCTTCAAGCTACACTGGCCCCCAGTGTGTATTCTTAGTATCACTGCCAAAGAATGTGCTTGTGGGTGTGCCATGTGCTCAGTGGGCCTCGCCTATGCAGATGTTGCTGGTTGACAGCTGTTGCAAATGCAGCCAATTCACAAATAGATCATGGAACAATACCGCACAGGATCTACCCCTTTGGCCCACAATGTCTGTGTCGATCATGATGCCAACTTAAACTAATCCCACCTGTCTCCATGAGGTCTGCATGTCTCCATTCCCCATCTGTTCATAAGCCAGTCTAACTGCCGCTTAAACATCACAACCATATCTGCTTCTTCCACCAGTTCCCGCCACTCCCACACCCCTCAGCAACACACTCCATGCACCTACCACTCTGTGTTTAAAATTTGCTCTACATATCTCTTTTCAACTTTCCCCGCACTTTAAACCTATGTCCTCAAGTACCTTTTAGCTCTATCCTGAGAAGAAGACATTGACAACCTGCCTCTCATAATTTTATAAATTTGGGAAGTTTTACAAAGGGAAATTCAGGAGAAGAATGACGAGGTCAGCACTGTGAAGGCTTAAGAACTTCCAATTTCGAGACGTCGACATCTTTGAAGATCTATCCTGGGGCCTCCATGTCAATGTGATCATGAAGAAGACTCGCCAACAGCTATACTTCATGAGGAGTTTGAGGAGATTCGCAAATTTGTACCGTGGAGAGCATTCTGACTGGTTGCATCACTGTCTGGTATGGAGGTACCAATACAGAGGACAAGAAAAGGCTACAGAGGATTGTGAATTCAGCCAGCGTCATCATGGGCATTAGTCTTCACTCCATTGAGGACAACTTTAAGAGGTGGCATCTTAAGAAAGCAGCTTCTATCATCAAGGACCCTCACCACCCAGGCCTTGACCTCTTCTCACTGCTACCATCAGGAAGGAGGTACAAGAGCCAGAAGACACACATCCATCAGATTTATGAACAGGCAATGAAGCAGCACAGACACGACCTCATTTTTTTTGTCTATTTTTGCACTAATTCTTTATTTTTAAATTCTGTATTAATTAAAATGTTATCTATTGCAATTTTGCACCTGTAATGCACAATACTGTTGCTGCAAATCAACCAATTTAATCACACATGGTCATGACAATAAACCTGATTCTGATTCTTATTCATAACTTCTCTCTCAGCCTCCAGCACTCCAGAGATAACAATTTAAGTTTGTCTAACCTCTCCTTGTGGCTAATACTCTCTAATCGAGGCAATGTCTTGGGGAACATCTTCTGTATTCCTCTCCAAAACCTTCAGAGCCTCTCATAAAGAGGTGATCAGAACTGCACACAATACTCCAAATGTGACCTAGCCCAGTTTAATACAGATGTAATATGTCACCCTGACTTCTTTACCACCCAAACCACTTGCTTTGTCATTTTTCAGGGAGCTCTGGACTTGCACCCTAAGATACCTCTGTATGCTAATGCTCTGAAGGAACCTAACATATATGTTACATTTGACCTTGGAAAATATCACATTTGTCTGGATGAAAGTTCATCTGACATTTCTCTGGCCATATCCCCTACTGAACCTGTGCTGTCTTATCAGTTGACAACCATCCACAATATTGTCAATTTTCGTGACATCTGCATACTTACTAATTAGACCACCAACATCTTCGTCCAAATCATTCACTTATTTCACAAACAGCAAAAGTCCCAGCAGTGAACCCTGTGGAAGACCAGGTTACTTACAGTTTGAGATGCACCCTTCCACCACTGCCCTTTGTTTCTGTGGCCAAGCTAATTCTGAGTCCAATCTACTAAGTCATTGTGGATCCCATGTATCTAATTTTCTGGATCTGCTAACCTTGAAGGACTTTGTCAAATGTTTTTCTGAAGTCCACATAAACGACATCCATTTCTCTACCATCATCAATGATCATTGTCACCTCCTCAAAAAACTCAATCAAATTCATAAGATGTGACCAGCCCCTCTCAAGGCCATGCTGACTATTTCAAATCAGCCCATGCTTTCCAAATGCAAGTAAATCCTATCCTTCAGAGTTTTCTCCAATAACTTCCCTGCGCAACATGTTGGTGAGTGTACACTTAAGGTATTGGGTACAGTCCTGGTTCCATTGCTATTGAAGTATGTCTTTAAGATGCAAAGGCTGCAGGAAAGATTTACACAGATGATTCTGAGACTGGAGGGTTTGAGTTAGGGGAGAAGTTGGATAGGCTGTGATTTTTTTTTCTGGAGCATAGAAGACTGTGGAGTGACTTATTAGAGATTTATAAAATCATCCATGGCATAGATAATGTGGATTGACATAGTCTTTTTCCCAGAATAGGGGAATCTAAAACTAGAGGGCTTCTACTTAAGATGAGAAGAAAAAGATTTAAAGGACATCTGAGGAACTGAGGGGCAAGGTTTTCACACAGTGAATGCTGGGTATATGGATCAAGCTGCCATAGGAAGTGGTCAATGTTGGTACATTTAATGTACATTTGACAGCATTTTAAAAAAAAAACATTTGGACAAGTACATGCATAGGAAAGGTTTAAGACAGTGGTTTTCAAACTGCTCCCCTAAACTCACATTCCACCTTAAGCAATCCCTATGCCATAAGTGCTCTGTGAATGGTAAGGGATTACTTGAGGTGGTAAGAGAATGAAAAGAAAAAGGTTTGAAAATCACTGTTTTAATCATCCCTAATTGACTTGTTACGTGCACAGTTTCATAACACCAAAGGAAATGGGCCAATGACAATTTTTCTCAAGCAAAATATTTCAGTAACAATTAGGTCCAGAGCAGTGGTTCTCAACCTTCCCACTCATATACCACCTCAAGTAATCCCTTACCAATTTTAGAGCAGTTACGGCATAGGGATTACTTAAGGAGGAATGTGAGTTTAGGAGGGCAATTTGAAAACCACTGGTTTAAAAGGATATAGGCAAATTGGATGAGCTGGGCTGGCATGAAGTTAGATTGAAAGGCCTATCTCTGACACTAAACTACTGATTTAAGGCTTACTGGCCTACAGTTTGCTGAATTATCCCAAATTCTGTTCTAAAACAGAGGAACAACATTGACTACTCTCCAGTCTTCCGGGACCTCATCAGTGGCTTGAGATCACACAAGGATTTCTGGCAAGGCCCCAGCAAACTCCTCTCTGGCCTCTTTCAACAACTTGGGAGAATCCCATCAGGCCCATCTTAATGTGCTACAGTAGACCCAACACCACCCCCTTCTTGATGTCAACATATCCATGAAAATACCAAAGCCCACAATGATCTCACAATCCTCCATTTCCTTCTCCTTGGTGAACACTAATGGAGAGTACCTTGTCCCCTTCCTGCTCTCTCCCCAGCTCCCCTCATGCCTTTAATACATACAGGATTCTCCATACTCCTCCTCACCTTGGGCCATTTTAGCCCTCCTGATTTCCTTTCGAGTTTTACCTCGTGCTTTCTTTATTTTCCTGAAGAACTTTGTCTGATTTTAGCTTCCTAAACCTAATGTATGTTTAATTTTTCCAAAATTTGCAACATCTACAGCATGCTGTTGTACAGAGGGACTTGGGAGTGCTTGTGCATGAATCGCAAAAAGTTAGCTTGCAGGTGCAGCAGGTTATTAAGAAGGCAAATGGAATGTTGGCCTTCATTGCTAGAGGAATTGAATTCAGGAGTAGGGAGGTAATGTTGCAACTGTATAAGATACTGGTGAGACCGCACCTGGAGTACTGTGTCCAGTTCTGGTCTCCATATTTGAGGAAGGATATACTGGCTTTGGAGACGGTCCAGAGGAGGTTTACTAGGTTGATCCCTGGGATGAAGGCATTGACTTATGATGAAAGATTAAATCATCTAGGATTGTAGTCGCTAAGTTCAGAAGAATGAGAGGAGATCTTATAGAAACATATAGGATTATGAAGGGTATGGATAGGATAGATGTAGGAAGGTGTTTTGAGCTGGCCGGGGAAACTAAAACGAGAGGACACAGTCTCAAGATTCGGGGGAGTAGATTTAGGACAGAGATGAGGAAAAATAGTTTTTCCCAGAGAGTAGTGAATGTTTGGAATTCTCTAACCAGAGAAGTGGTTGAGGCTACCTCATTAAACATACTTAAAATTTGGTTAGATAAATTCTTACATGATAGAGGAATTAGGGGATATGGGGAGAAGGCAGGTAGGTGGAGTTAGGTCATAAATTAGATCAGCCATGATCGTATTGAATGGCGGAGCAGGCTCGATGGGCCATTTTTGGCCTACTCCTGTTCCTACTTCCTATGTTCCTATGTTCTCTCATCAACCAAGGTTCCCAAGTTACATCTGAACTTTGGCAAAAGTGTCCAGCACCATGTGTTCCTTACTCCAGTGATCATTTACAACATTGGAGCGCCTGGTTCAGCAGCAACAGTTCCCTTCCAAAAAAACAGAACCATGGAGCTATAGCACACTTTAGCAGAGGCCCTTTGGCCCATCTGGTCTGTTCTAAATTATTATTCTGCCTGCACCCAGTCCATACCCCTCCTATTCGTGGGTACCTGTCCAAATTTTTCTTAAATGTAAAAATCAAGCCCGTGTTTACCACTTCAGCTGGAATCTCATCCCACACTCTCATTCACTGCGCGTAAAAGTTCCCCTGAATGTTCCCTTTAAGCATTTCACCTTTCACCCTTAACCCATGACCTTCAACTCTTGTCTTACCACACTTCAGTGGAAAAAGCCTGCTTGCATTTCACCTATCTATACCCTCAAAATTTTGTACACATCTAACAAATGTCCCCTTCTTCTATATGCAGTCAAGTAATATTCCAGAGCATTAAAGAACCTGCTCAGATGGAAATGGGATTGAAACAAAAAAAATGCTCTGGCCCTCAGCAGGTCAGGCAGCACCCATACAGGGAGAAATTTAATGGCCTGACCACAGAGCCATGCTGATGAAAAGCCATAGACCTGAAACATTAGCTCTATTTCTCTTTCCACACTGACTGCCTGATGAATTTTTCTGACATTTTCCATATTTCTTTCCACTATAGAGGTGACTATTTCAGAGCAAGGTACCAGGATTGAGCAACAAGTTAGAAATCAGCAGACTAGGGAGACGACACCTCACCACTCAGCTGCAGTTTGCCTGAGGTGAAAGGTCAAGGTCACCACCCACTGCATGAGTCAGTCCTCTTTCATTACCCTTACTTAATTTGGTGCTGGAAATTACCCAGCCTCCATCCCCAGGGACTAACACCCAATGTTGACCAGCTGAACTTCACAGTTTGGGCTACATCAAGGTTTACCTAAATTAAAGCAAGTGTTCGGAGGCAGGTCTGAGGTAACTACATGCTTTTTTTTTGGTTTAATATTTCCCCTTGTGCATAAGTAATCACTTGTCCCTCATAAACTGATTGGATCCTGTGGGTTCTTTCTGCCATAAACATCCTCCCAAACAGGCTGTACAAAGAAATTCACATCTGTTCCCTTCCAGTATGAGCTATGCTGACAGGCAAGTGAAACACGAGAGCCCTGTGTCCAGACAAGAGGAATGTAGTAATGAAAAACACTCACTTAAAAAGGTCAGGCAATCTAAAAATAAACCAGGAAAGCTTGTTTTTCTAGACAGTCTGCAAACCACAGCCCTTGCTGCTATTTCTTCCGCACAGACTGATTGGATTTATTAAAGCAAGCAGTCGGCACATATATCACATACACATTAGAGCAGGGAGCTAATAAAATTCCTCATTCCCCAACCAGTTCCCATGAAATTTTCTCCTTCCTCTTCCACCTTCAGAATCATCAATAACGTGCGCATTAAAATATCACCTTTGAAATCTGCCAGATGCTTCACTGGGTACATAATTTGATATTGGTGGGTTTTAAGGAAGCTCTTGCAAGACAAGAGAGGTTATTTGGGTCAGGGTGGGGAGGTTTCGTCCTGAAGTTCAGCCTCTGATGGAGCCCAATGAACATGCAGGAAGACAAGAATCCTGGATTGCAGGGATGGAGAAGGGTTGGAGGGAACTGCAGAGATGGGAGAACTGAGAAAATAGAAGGAATTGAACAGGAGCAGAGGACTTTTAAAATTCAAGACACTAAAGTGCTAGAGAAACTCAGCAGGTCACACAACATCTATAGGAAGTAAAAGTCAATGATTTTCTACTTCAGAGTCAGAATCAGAATTTATTGTCATGAACATGTCATGAACTTTGTTGTTTTGCGGCAGCAGTATGAAAAATATCTTTAAATTACATTGTTAAAAATAAATTAATTACTGCAAAAAAAAAGTGAGGCTGTGTCTGTGCTTCATTGTCCATTCAGATATCTAATGGAGAAGGGGCAGAAGCTGTTTTTGTACTGTTGGGCGTTCATCTTCATGCTCCTGTACTTCCTTCCACATGACAGCGGTGAGAAGAGGGCATGGTCTGGGTGGTGAGGATCCTTGATGATAGAGGCTGTGTTCTTGAGGTACCAGCTCTAGCAGATATCCTTAATGGCATGAAGGCTGTTGCCCATGACTGTACTGCTGAGTTCACAACTCTCTGTTGCTTTTTCCTGTCCTGTGCATTGCCAGCTCCATACCAGGGAGTGATGCAGCGATTCAATGGTAGAAATTTCCAAGAGTCTTTGGTGACACACCAAATCTCCTCCAACACCACAGGACTTTTAAAATGTTGGTGTTGCTGAGCAGTGAGTAATGGGTTAGGGTCCTGGGAGGGCATGTGTTCATGGTGAGGGTGGTGAGTCTGCTTGTGAAGCTTGGGTTTTTTTTCATGGTTATCAATTTCATACAGCCTGTGGGCATAGTGGTGTACAACCAAGCTTGCCTGTGTGACCAGCAATAAGTAATATATTGCAGAAATTGGCGCTGATCACTCTTTTCCACCAAAAAGTAAACTTTATTCACAATATATTATTTACAAAAAAAGAAAACCATTCAAAATCTTTTTGAATCCTTCATGTAATATACATTTCCCTCAATGTACATTGTTATATATCGTTCTCGATTTAGCAGCTGTGGTACCTGTCATTACTCCCCCCTCTGTGTTTGTGGGGCATGCTCTTGGTCTCATCCCCTCAATGCCCAGTAATAGAACGGCTCTAGACTGTGGCACTTCCCCACACCACCCTCGCATTGGCTGTCCAAGACTCAGTGCGTCTGTCAGCAGGTACACCTGCAGCCTTGAATGTGCCGGTTGACAGCATTGCCTCACCAAAATTTTGGCGTGCTGAAAGACCAACAGGTTTTCTGCAGACCAAATGATGTCTTTCACTGAGCTCATGATCTTCCAGCAGCTCTGGGTATCTGTCTCCACAGGCGCTCACGTCCCTCTTGTGTTAGTAGGTTGTGGGCTTGAGTTCAACTCTCAGAACCTTGAACGAAAAATCCGTACTGGAGGGAAAACTATGCAATTAGAAATCCAGTCTTTTCTTTTTAAAGTATCTTTATAAGTTTAATTTAAAAAATGCACAAGCATTGATCGAAAACATAGATTGAAATAAAAAAAGACAAACAATTTGTACTTCTACAATAATACTCAAATAATACATATGAAAATTGTGTATTCCTCTCATTCAAACTCCTTTCACAAAATATATCAAAAGTAAAAAAAACAAAAAGAAAGAAAAAAAAGAAAAGAACCCCCCCCCCACCCACCCATTAATCAAACCCCTCCAAACAAGGTTTGCTTGAAATGAAGGTCAACATTCGGAGGCCAGACAGTGCTGTTTGGGAGCGTCCAAACACCCTAATTTGTTAAATTATGGTAATATTCCATGAAGAGCTCTACATCTTGTAAAAATTCAAATTTAGATCTTTAACTCATTTTTTTCTAAACTTAGGAAGGCCATTACCGCCTGTAACCATTGAATGAAATCCAGTCTTTTGGATGTGACATTTGAGGAAGGCTGTGCCTGCTTCTTCGAAAGGTGTCTCCCTCGGGAAGATCAGATGAGGTACAACTCTGGCCTTAGATCAGCTGAAGCAAAGATAATGTGGTCAACAGCAATGTGGTTTAGTGGAAGGTGAATCACTACAATTAAAAATGTTGTTTGGCCACACATCAGAAATGTTGGTCATTCTTTCCTTCACCATAGACTGCCCAGTTGAAAATCCTATTGAAGCCTATAAAAATCCCAAATTGGATCACTGGCATCTTTAATCCCATCTGGTAAAGGAGGCCTGAAATGATTCTTGTCATTCTGTTGGCATTGAATAAGTTTGGTGTGTCATTGTAATGTTTGTGAAAGAGACATGAAGTGTTCAAACATCTGTGGTGAGATTTACTTAAGAATGTTGCTTTCACCAGATTGTGAGACCAATCTTCTGCGGCCAACTGGAAAGATCCAGTTTCTAAAATCATGAGGGGCATAGATAGTATAAATGGTGATCATGTTTTCCCCAGGGTAGGGGAAGGTGAAATGAGAGGGCATCAGTTTAAGGTGAGGGAGGAATGATTTCAAGGGTCCTGAGGGATACCTTTTATCACATAGAGTGTGGGTATATGGACCAGCATCCAGAAAAGTGGTAAAAGTCGGTGCAATTACAATGTTTAAATGATTTGGATAAATTCACTGATAGGGTTAGGTTTTAGAGGGATATGGGCTAAATGCAGGCAAATGGGACAAACTCGGATAGGCACTAGTCAGTATGGGCAAGATAGGCCAAAGGGCTTATCTCTGTGCTGCAAAACTCCATGAATCTAACCTGTGGCAAACAAGTTGAGAGCCAATGTGAACTCCACAGGGAAAGCATCCCAGGCACAAAAATATGGACCAAGGACTTCCTGCAGAATGCCACATAATTCTGGATTGTCTTCATGAACCTGAGACAGGGAATATGTCGTTTGTTGGAGAAGTCTGGTCGAACGTGGTGGCTCTGAAGAATCTGTGATGATGGGCCCTTTACAGTTGGCTGTATCCCACCTACCCTAAGATCACAGACCACCCTGAGAGTCCAGGCAGCAATAAAGCACAGTAGGCAGCGTCATCCACCAGATCAAGTATTGAGTATTTCAGTGATTAAGTGCTGGGGAAAGCATTAGCAGTTTGTGTAGGGCGGCCTCTGGATTTTTGAAGGTGCAATAGTTTCTGTCGCTCCTTCCTCAGGGCTTCACGTATCACAAGGTTCTCCCATTAAACAGCAGAATTTTGCTCAGGATCTTTCTGGACAGTTGTAGAGTGGGAATCTTCAGCTCCAATATTTTAAAATACAGCACGGTAACTGGCCCTTCCAGCCCAAGAGCCCACACAGCCCAAATAGACCAATATGACCAACTAACCTACTAACCCTGTACTTTTTTGAAGGGTGGGAAGAAACCAGAGGATCTGGAGGAAACCCACGCAGGTCACGAGGAGACCGTACAAGTTCCTTACAGACAGCTCTGGATTTGAACCCGGGTTGTTGGTGTTGTGATAGCATTACCCTAACACGCTAACCATGCCACGCTGGACATTATGCCAGAACAGAAATCACTCAGTGCACTCCTGACATTCAGGAGTGAAGAAGCACATGGCTTTCTATATTTGGCATGCTCCCACCCAAAGAAGATCTCAAGTGCAATATATCCGAGGTAAAGTTGAAACAAAGTCTCAAAATTGGATGCCTCTCAAACCAGTCTCTCGTCTGCCATTTCAGTGAATTTTATGGCAGGGTACATGAATGTGGTACAGTGGTGCAACAGGGAGAGCCGCTGCCTCCCAGCTCGCGTGACCCCAGTTCAATCCTGTGCCTGTGTGGAGTTTGCACATTCTCCTCATTACCATGTGGGTTTCCCCTTGGGTGCTCCGGATTCCTCCTGTCGACACACGTGGTCGGTGAGTACATCAACTGCTGGATTCAAGGTGCAAGATTCAATTTCTTATTCTCTGCATAAAAATACCCTGAGCAAGTTTTTCCATTGTATATCCTGGAAAAGCAATGGCCTAATTCCGTGCAGCAAGACAGTGAAGCAATGGCAAATTTCCCGAGAGTTGCTAGGATGCCCAGGAACGTACACAACTGTTCCACTTTATTAAAATTTTTTAACTTTAGACACATAGCATGGTTACAGGCCCATACCACTCAAATATCCCAATTAACCTACAACCTTGGTACATTTTGAAGGGTGGGAAGAAACCAGAACTCCCAAGGAAAACTCATGGAGGCACAGGGAGGAAGTACAAACATCTTACAGACAGTGGCAGATTCGAACTCGGAAACAAAATTACACTAACTGCTACGCTAACCATGGCATTCAACTAGACTCAAGATAATTCTCAATACCGCACCATTGCTTTTGGGTGGGTAAAATCAAGTGAACAAATTTTCTTCCAAAAACTTCCCATTAAGAACAAGTAGAATGTATTTAATTTAGGTGGAAATGAAGGGAACAATGGCTAAATACCTTGTTCTTAAAATACCGGTAAGTCTTTTAACAGCAACTCAACACTGAACACATAACAAGGCGCCAAATTGAAGTCACAGTTCTCTGCTTACTGAACAAATCCCTGAAGCTGCTTACCTGAAGTGACTTTATGTCCCCTCCACAGCAGGGGCTGAGAACCAACATGAAAGTATCTTTGGACAGCGAATGTCTAACCTGTGGAGAGAATAAATCCAGGTTACTGGATGGCAGATGGGAATAATCTCTGTTGGTCTATTGTCTGGTTCCTTCCCTCTTAACATTAGAACATCAGAAATCAGAGCAGGAGTCATCCATCTGGCCCGTCGAGCCTGCTCCACCTTTCAATCATGGCTGATCTGGCCATTGACTTGGCCTGTTCCTCATAACCCATATTCCCCTATACTTCCAAAATCTCTATGTGTCTTGAAGGCATTTAATGAGGCAACCTATTCTGCTTGCTTGAGCAGAGAATCCCTCAGATTTACTACTCTCTGGGAGAAGTAGTTCCTCCTCACCTCGTCTTAAATCTAGTCTCCTGAATCTTGAGGCTCTGTCCTTAAGTCCTTGTCTGATCTACCAGTGGAAACAACCTCCCAACTTCTATCTTATCTATTCCTTTCATAATTTTACATGCCTCTATAAGATACCCTCTCGTCCTTTTAAACTTCAGGTTACTCAGTCTCTCCTCACCGGCTAACCCCTTCATATCTGTGAACCACCTTCCCTTAGCACTGCTCCTGTAGTGCACGTGGGTTATGTAATATTGGCTGCGCAATAACGCTAGGGAGGACGATCTCTCTGAAAGGAAGCTGCCTCCCCATCTGGAGCTCAAGGACTCAGAGTGGAGATATGCACACTAAGTTCCTTCGTTTAACAAAGCATTTGATTCATTTGAAGCAGAGCCGTATCTTGCAGAAGCCCACCCTTCAGTCCATCAGCTCCACACTGACCACCTGGGAACCATTTACACTAACCCCATTCATTGTTATTAAACTCCTACAATCCCAATGCCGGTTTTTATAAACAGTTCTTTAAGGCAGGATAGTGCGACAGACTCCACCTCAGGCTGATTTAAAAGCCGCATTACCACTTGAGAAATTTTGAAAAGGATGCCTAACAATGAGGCCATATTTACAGTGGCGAGATACTCTGATGCCAGATCTTCAACCTGAAACATTAATTTGGTTTTCTTGCTGTTTCCTCCACTATTTTTGCAGTTTTCCAACAGCTCTTTTATTTTTGATTTTCATATGTCCAAAACAGTTCACAGACAGTACTTGGAATTCTCAATGTTGTGTAGGACACCAACGCCTCCACAATGTGTTATGTGCTTGATACACTTCCGTTGCCAAGGATTTTTCATACTGCACATTTTTCTCCACAACTGTGATGCCCAGCTCTCCATTAACCAGCCACAGCTACAGTTAAATGTGTAATAGTTTATCAGAAGACGTGTTGTCAAACTGCTACTGTATCCCCACATTTAAGAGATATATACTGAGGATTATCAGGGGGCACAGTAACCATTCAAAATACCACAGAAGGGAGAGAAAAGAAAGCAAAATTCCTCTCAAAATCAAAAATACAATAATAATTGGATTTCACAATGTAAAGGCTTTTCTCACCAACTCTTACTGAAATCTTTGAGAGATAACAGAGAAAGTAAGCAAGGGTAGGGTAGTAGATAAAACATACCTAGATTTTCAAAAGCCACCACATGATAAAGTGATAAATAAGGTCAGATCATGATAAGCCAGGGGACAAAATATTAGATATTGCAGATAAATTCAAAGAGGATCTACCAGCATTAGGTTCTCAATGCTGGGCAGAAGATAACCCTTTGTTGCACCAAGTGATTGTTACATGAATGTCCACTGCTGGGTGTTCCTTTAAACATGACCTAATTTTCCACACAGTGCTCATGGAATGACATTAAACAGGGGATCAAGAAGGACTATCCTTCCCCAGTGGTTGGTGAGAATGTGGAATGGGGCTGTATATAACTGACCCAAAACACAAGAGTGAACTGCAGCAAAATTTTCCTCGGAAATGGTCACATTCTTGAAATACTCGGGCATGCAAGACTGAAAGCATGCGCATTCGGCGTCCAGGTTTCTGGTTCCAATTGTTTTATGTAATCTCTCAATCACTGAGGCTCTAACGTTTTGATCCAATGAGGAAACAGTGAATTGTGGCAGATTCAGAGAGGATAAATGCCAGTTAACTGAATGAGCATGTCATCATCATCATTTCAACCTGAAATAAAAAAGCCCGTATGATGCTAGACCAAGCAAGCTTGGAATGGACATCCGTGTAAATAGATAATGGTATGAGTCAACAACCGCTTTAAACACAGGCATTTTTAAACAGAAGGGACAGGAGTCTTAGCCAACTGCTAATAAAATTGACACAGCACATTCCATAAATGGATCCAAGTCGCACGTGACAGCCTTTCCAGTCAGTTGAGTAAACAAGATGCTTTGAACTTGATTGAAGAACCACAGCACACGTTGAATGTGTAAACTGAGATCTCGAGCATATTAAAGTTTAGGTTACATAAGAGTACAAAACAAGTATTTAAAAACAGCAGATTCAACTTTCCGGAAGGGTAAGATCCATTGACAGATGCATTACATTTGTAATGCAAAATGTGAGAACACTGCATGACATGCAAGCACATGGCTATTTTAACTTGACATCTGTCTCCTCTTGAAAGGTTTACTATTAGCCATAAGTTCTTCCCCAGAATTCTTCAAAGGTTTGTCAGCAAAGGGATACAGACAGGTTAAGTAAGAGGGCAAAACAATGGAAGATGTGGCTTAGTGAATTGATTTGAATTGAATTGTATATTGACACATATGCCGAGTACAGTGAAAATCATGTTTTTGTGTGCTATCCAAGCAAGTCAATTCATCACTAGGCAGGACAATAAGTGCAAATAAACAAATACATCACCAGAAATGCAGGGAGCAGTGTTACAGTAAATCAAATTGCTTAGGGTATAGAGAAAGGTATTGCAAAACAAGGCCATCATCTTTTGCCAGTGTGACATCCATTTCATAACAGCAGGAAAAAAAACTGTACTTGAATTTAGAGGCTTGTACTTTCAAGTTCGTGTGTCTTCTGCCCAATAAGAAAGGGGGAGTTGAGAATGTGACCGGAGTAGGTTGGGGCTTTTAGTATGTTGGCATCTTTACCGAGGCAGAGGGAGGGAAGGGCATGTGAGTGATGGCCTGAACTTCATTCTTGTAGTCTTAGACAGAGTAGTTCCCGTCCCAAGCTGTGATGAAGCATAATAAACTGAATTGAATTGTTTATTGTCACATGTATGGAGATACAATGAAAAACATTGAGGGTAATGCAGGTAAATGTAATATTATCTACATGGGCAGCAAGAGTAGGGAAGTATTTAAATAATACGGTGCTTCTTGGTGCCCTCTGCATGGAAGTTAACATCCAGTTTCAACAGGTAACTCAGAATACTTATAATTTATACAATATTAATAAAGCATATTGTCTTGTCAGTTTCACTTTGCTATCTATGGACACCTGACCTATCTGCTTCCTATGTTCAAACAGTGAATATAAATCAGAAAATACTTTAGTTGTTTTGGGACATCCTGAGATCAGAAAATATTTATTTTGCCCTACAGATAAATTAGGTAACGTCATGTTGTGTGTGGTCTGTCCATTTAACCCCACGTTGTGTGTGGTCTCTCCTTTAATCCCACGTTGTGCATGGTCTGTTCTTTAACCCCCATGTTGAGTGTGGTCTGTCCATTTAACCCCACATTGTAGATGGAATGTCCTTTAACCCCACGTTGTATGTGGTCCGTCTATTAACTCCTTGTGCACAGTATGTCATTTAACCCCATATTGTATGTGGTCTGTCCTTTAACCCTATAAGTCAGCAATTATTGTGCCTGGATAGATCTCTCCGTATTGAGTCAAGTATCATTTTTAACTAGTCACTGCCAAGCTTGTATTGTGAGCTTTCCAAAGCCAGGTCAACACATTTAGTATCAGCTGAACTCAGTGACCTTGATGGAACTCCGTGGATGCACAGCAAACAAGGGCAGGAATAGATGATCTTATGTCAGGGACTGGTCTACCTCTATGGCTTGGTAGGGATCGCTGGTTAGTTGACGACAGTTAGAGATCACTGAGATACTGAGTCGGCTAGCCCAGTTAATGATGGCAACTTTCCTATTCTGATACAGACAATGAGAGAAGCTTGGATGGACTAGTTTGTCCGAAGGGCCTGTTTCCATGCTGTAAAACTGTGATTCTATATTCTTGAGGATGGTGATGTTAATGAGTTTATAATAACAGTCTGTTTTATGCTGTACTTAGTTGGTGTGGGCAAGTTAGGCTGTGTTGTAAAATTCTAAGATTCTCCTTCATTCAGCAGTCTATTAATGAAGAGCTACTGCCAAATGATGGCTAAATCTGCAGTAGCTCCCTCCCCTCCACCCCATAAAATCCAAGGGCTGTTAGCAGCAAGAGGTGAGAGAAGGAAAGTGGAGGGCAAACTCAGTCTCTGCTGTGGGCAGCAGTGGGTGTGCCAGAAATGAACCAGCACTGTTCTCACCAGGCAGTTCCACTGATTTCTGGACAGTTTCAAAGGGGCACAGCAAAATGTTGACCAGCCCCTCTCCCTCCACATATGGTGCCTGACCCAGATGAGTTCATCTAGCAGTGTATGTTTTCTTCTCCTATTGCAGATACTGCAATCTACTGTATCAGCAGACTCTGGCCATTTAACTCACCAAGTCATGCTAAAGCATATCTCTCGTGGACCATTCCAGGGAGTCACAAAGAACTAGAAATCACTCTGTTTGTAAGTGAGCTTTACTGTAAAGTGCGAGTCTACTGTATATGAATAAATATGTCATAGATGAACATTTTTTATTCCAAAGATACTCTTTTTTCATGTTATTCTTTACGATTGATTCAAGATCCTTTTAAAATTCAAGAATCTTTTATTGTTATGTAATAAAACAGATGTAATATTACACGAAATTGCCTTTAGTTGGCCATAGGCAGAAAAAGAATCACCACTAGCAGAAATTACCCTGCGACCCTTACAGTCACCTCTTCTCTTCTCTTTGGCTTGGCTTCACAGACAAAGATTTATGGAGGGGTAAATGTCCACGTCAGCTGCAGGCTCGTTTGTAGCTGACAAATCCGATGCGGGACAGGCAGACACGGTTGCAGCGGTTGCAGGGGAAAATTGGTTGGTTGGGGTTGGGTGTCCTTTGTCTTTTGTCAGTGAGGTGGGCTCTGTGGTCTTCTTCAAAGGAGGTTGCTGCCCGCCGAACTGTGAGGCGCCAAGATGCACGGTTTGAGGCGATATCAGCCCACTGGCGGTGGTCAATGTGGCAGGCACCAAGAGATTTCTTTAGGCAGTCCAGTCACCTAATGTGACTAGAAATGCACACAAGATTCCAAGTGTGGTCTCACCAATACCTTGTACAGTTGTAATATGACATCCCAACTCTCTTATAAAACTCTATATGCTTACCCTTCAGTATCCTTTACTCCAGGAAAAACAGTCTCAGCCTATCTAGGTAAACAGGAAAATCTGCAGATGATGGGATCTAGTGCAGTGCACAAAAGAGCTGGAGAAACTCAGCAGGTCAGGAAATACACAAACACACTGACCTATATTCTGGGCCCAAATGATCAGAACCGTGGACCCACTGACTTAGACCCTGGACCCCACTGACCGGGACTCCAAATCCTACATCATCTGACTGCTGATGTAGGATTTAGAGACCGGACAAAGTCCAGATGGAGTATCTGGTTGAGTATTAAAAATCTCTGCTGACCAACTTGCCAATGTATTCATAGATACCTTCAACATCTTAGGGCGCCAATCATATCGGTGCCCAAGGAGAGTGTAGTAACCTCCCTTAATGACTATCAACCAGTAGCACTCACATCAACAGAGATAAAGTGTTTTGAAAGGCTAGTGTTGAAACATATCAGCTCCTGTCTGAGAGGCGACATGAATCCATTCCAGTTCACCTATCGTAGCAACAGGTCTATGACAGATGCCATCTCACTGGCTCTACACAAAGCCTTGGAACACCTGGACAGCAAAGATACATTCATCAGGATTCTCTTTATTGATTACAGTTTGGCATTTAACATCACCATTACCTCAAAACTGATCAGCAAACTCCAAGATCTGGGAGTCAACACCCCACAGTGTACTGTAATTGCATCTGGATCACAACCTTCAGATCACAATCAGTGACGATTGGTAAGAACATCTCCTCCACAATCTCCATCAGTGCAAATCTGAAATCTGAATCTGTCCCCAACCCCAGACCCCATTTACCAGAACTCTGGCCCACACTCTCCCAATGAATGGGACCACAAAACCTTCTGACGCTGGATCCCACACTCCCTCAAATTCACTGCCTCTCCGCTCTTATCCTTCTTTACAGTTTGCCCATTATATCACACTGTAACATCATAAAATAGTGAATTAATAGTGGGTTGATCTATGAATAGAAATAACATTCACTTGTCTGGAAAAGCTGCCTGTCTGACACAGCCAGAGTCCTGAGTGTACAGATTAGTTAGCCTGAATTTAGAAAGTGTAGAGTATGGTGAGAAAACAAAATTGAACACAAATCTTTTAGTCTAAGGGGACCTGATGCATTTAAAATTACAGGACATGTACAGAGATGCCTTGATCTGCCAGCTATTTATATCCAAGGAATGGTCTGCTGTCAGCAGCCACCAGACACCGGTGCCCCAATGTTTATTGCAACAGACAAGGGGGGTGACCTCGAACTTCTGAATACATTCTCTGCTCACTTCAACCTGAACAGGAACTTGAGAGAGTTATGCAAGGAAGCATTTGAAGCAGCAATCTAGCCATCATTTAGCGAACATGATCTGGCCACATTAGGACCATGCTTCCTGTGCACATACGGAGCTGGAAATACTCCGAGAGGGAGCCTGACAATTGGCAGCTGCTTGCATTAAGTGCCACTTTGTTAAACAGGGTCCCACAGTAAGGGCTTGTTTACTTGTACCCTGACTCGGGCCACTGAACTGATTAACTTTGACCCATAGAATGAGTGATTAGAGAATTTTTTAAAAAATGATAGAACTCCTGTTTTTCATGCTGGACACAGAAGCAGAAAATCAGTGGAAGATTTGTTAAATATCTGATCTTTATTTGTTTACATGTATACGCTATGAACAGTCTTTTTTTTGCACTACTATTAAGTAGTAATTCTGCCTCACCCGCAGAAAAAAAATCTCCAGGTGGTATTTGATGTCATGTGCATACTCTTGACAATAAATCTGAAATCTGAATTTTCCATCACCATCTGCCTTCTGTAAACAATGTTCACTTTAAGCTTGATGCTAACCACATAATTACGTAGAACAGTATAGCACAGAAACAGCCCCTTCAGCTCACATGGTTGCATTGAACATGATGCCCATATTAAAATTAAACTCTGCCTGATGGATATCCCACCATTCCATATTAATGTCTCTATTTAGATGCCTCTTAAATGCTACTATTGTTTTTGCTTTCAACACCTCTCCTACCAGAGTTAAACGAGGCAACTGCTGATGCTGAGGTTGCGTGCAATAAACACATATGCTGGAGAAACTCAGGTCATGCAGCACACCGAGGAAGAAAAGGGTAGCCAATGCTTCAGGCCTGAGCCCTTCCTAACTTGTTCCAGACCCCTCACCACTCTGTGTAATGATGCACAGTAAATAACTCGAGAGGCTGAGACTGAGTCACTGATTTACAGTCTTTTATTCACAATGGACAGGGACCTCATCCAGCGCCGTGATCTAGGCTTTCTGGAGAAGGGTCAAGGTGTTAGAGGCTTTATACAAAGTCAAGGAGGGAGGGGGCCACAGGTAGAGTCACACAATGGGGCAGAACCCAGTAATCACAGGTAAAAGAAAATTGTCCCACACATCTCCCTTAAACTTCCTCCTCTCAACTTAGAAGCATGACCTCTGGAGTGGGACACTTACCCTGGGGAAAAGGTTGAAACGATGCTTTTCATTACCTTATAAACTTCTATCAGGTCCCCTCTCTGGATTCCTCTCTTGAGTGAACATAAAAGATCCATTATTTGTGTCACTAAGATTTCTTTGAGACCTGGATAAAGAGAGGCCAAGAGCCAAGGCATAGGTCCAAGAGGCTTCCTTTGGTTTTTAGTGCCCCTAAAGTTTCCTCTGATATGGTTTGACCAGTACTGATGCTTAACTGTTTTAAATGACAAACTGTTTCAATCTCCCCCATATCATCAGCCTTAATTACTCAGCCACATTGGAAAATCCCATCACAGAAGATTGAGTCCAAGTCAGCACAGATCAAGTCTGAGTGGCTGGCAACCTCAGTCCACGTTTGAAACTGATTCTTGACTAGTGTCTTATCCTGGACTCCATTAGATCCATCTAAATAATACTCAAACCTTATACAATATCCATTCATGGAAATTTGCAATATGGAAAGCTTATTTCCAGATCCCAAACCTTTGAAAATCCTTGGATGCAGATGCTGTATACAGATCGCCCTTTCATTCCTGTTACTTTGTAGTCATCCACTGAAATCTCCAGCACATCTTCTCTGTAGCCCTGGCCAGTGTTCACAGAAGTGTTCATCTATGGTGCCTCCTGCTGCTTCCTATTTTGAGGGCTATGTTTGGAAATATATGGAAGACTTTTAGACCAGACTCTTTATTTAATTTAGATGTTCAGCACCGTAATAGGCCCTTCCTGCCCACAAACCCATACTGCCCCAAAAACCCCAATTTGCCTACAACCCCTGTATGTTTTGAAGGGTGGGAGGAAACTAGAGTACTGGGAGGAAACCCATGCAAGTCACGGGAAGAACATACAAACTCCTTACAGACAGCATTGGATACAAACCCCAGTTGCTGATTCTGTAATAGCACTGTGCTGACCATTACACTAACCATGCCACCCGAATCTACTTCAAAGAAGCTAACTTCATCAAGGGCGAATTCCAGAACTCCCTTGGATTGTTCTTTATTTCAATATAATGCACTCTTCGTTGGCTTGGCTTCGTGGATGAAGATTAATGGAGGGGTAATGTCCACGTCAGCTGCAGGCTCGTTTGTGGCTGACAAGTCCGATGTGGGACAGGCAGACACGGTTGCAGCGGTTGCAAGGGAAAATTGGTGGGTTGGGGTTGGGTGTTGGGTTTTTCCTCCTTTGTCTTTTGTCAGTGAGGTGGGCTCTGCGGTCTTCTTCAAAGGAGGTTGCTGCCCGGCGAACTGTGAGGCGCCAAGATGCACAGTTTGAGGCAATATCAGCTCACTGGTGGTGGTCAATGTGGCAGGCACCAAGCAATTTCTTTAGACAGTCCTTGTACCTCTTTTTTGGTGCACCTCTGTCTCGGTGGCCAGTGGAGAGCTCGCCATACAACACGATCTTGGGAAGGCGATGGTCCTCCATTCTGGAGACGTGACCTACCCAGTGCAGTTTGATCTTCAGCAGCGTGGATTCGATGCTGTCGGCCTCTGCCATCTCGAGTACTTCGATGTTGGTGATGAAGTCGCTCCAATGAATGTTGAGGATGACTACTTGATATAAGGCTTATTCTATATATACATGTAATAGTCAACACCATGTAAAAGCCGACCCCCCCCCCCAATTTTGGTCCCAAAACTAGTATTTTCTATATATTGCGTGTAAAAGTCAATCCCCCTATTTTAGGCCCCAGCCATACTCCCATCTGAGCTCCTGACACCACCACCACAGGCTCTCGCCTTGGCCCTGGCCGCCCGTCCGTCTGAGCTCCCAACCGTGGGCCCTTGCCTTGGCCATCTGCCTGCCTGCCCATCTAAGCTACTGACTATGCACTCTCACCTAGCCCCGGGCTGCCTGACCATCCAAGCTACTGATGCCTTGAACGCGGACGTACCACCAGCCTTAGCCCATCCGAGCTCCCACCACCTCAAATGCAGGCTTACTGCCCAATCCCAGCCACCTGCCTGCCCATCCGAGCTCCCGATGCCCTGATCACAGATGTGCCACCAATCCCGGCTGCTCGCCCATCCATCTGAGCTCCCAGCGCCTTGAATGACGCAAGCACTTACTGTGGTCAAACGTAGTATGTGTGTAATAGTTGACCCCCTAAATTTTGTCCTAAAAATTGGTCCACAAAATTCAACTATTATATACGTATATACAGTCATTGAAAATGTGAATATAGTTTGATGGTTTAATTAGTGCCAGATGTGAAATAAAGCTTGAAATATTAGATACATCAGATAAGTAAGAACACATCCTTCCCCTTCTCTTGTGACACCACCAAGTTTTCACAAGTGCACAGATCTTGCGCAGCCACTGGCAATTATACAGAGAACCAAGAAAAACAAAGTAGACACACAGGAGATGACAGATGCTGGAATCTTGAAGTTAAACCCAATCTGCTGGAGGAACTCAGTGTCAAGCAGCATCATGGGAAAAAAAAACC
Organism: Narcine bancroftii; assembly: GCF_036971445.1. Classification (NCBI taxonomy): domain Eukaryota; kingdom Metazoa; phylum Chordata; class Chondrichthyes; order Torpediniformes; family Narcinidae; genus Narcine; species Narcine bancroftii. The sequence goes on from NC_091472.1 coordinate 231,627,631, forward strand.
TTGTTTTTTATCTTGTCTCTCCTATGTCATCTGCCAATCATCTGCCTCTATCCATCATGTTTCACGTCCACTTGATTTACAAGTCCCACACAGGGTTCCTGCCTCACCCTCCCACCCTGCCCTCAACATTAACTTCCCTATTACATTCATCCAGTCTCAGTAAAAGGTTTTGACTCAAAACATCAACAATTCTTTTTCTCCCACTGATGCTGGTGTTTCTCCAGTTGACTTCACCAGGTTTGGCGCAACATTTGATCTGGCCGGGACCAGGATCCATTTCTAGCCTGAGTCAGATCAAGTGTTGGTTCTGGACAGATTTAGCCCCAAAATTGGTCCAGGGCTCCTGTTGATGATTAGAACCAATCTCTTTATTTAAACCCAACCCAAGTCTCCTCTATGCCTGTGTCCATAAGGTCTGATGTGAAAACGGAACCTCTGATCTTGCTAGCCAAGCTCTGATGGTTGAATTCCTAGCTGTACTGTGCCTCAGAACACTGTGTGCCATGGATTAGAGCGATTGCATGACCTGTGGTCTGTCTGGTGTGATAATGTTGACAGGCAGAGAGTTACCAGCATCACCTGCCTGCCTTTTGCTCATTCATTTTTAAAGGGCTCAAACCTGAAATGTTGGTTACCCTTTACTTCCTCTGGAGGCTCTGTGACCTGCTGAGTTTCTGCAGCACATTTATATATTACACTCAACCTCAGCATCAGCAGACTTTATTGTTTAACTCCAAAAGCTAATTTATGTTCTTTTTAATTATTTGAGTTAGCGGGGGTGTTTTAATTATTGAAGTGGTTTTAAATGTCTTATGGGGAGTTTAAATTTTAATTTTTAACTTTTAAATTATTTGTATCAGTTGTAATAGCTGTTATATGTTTCTGAGTATATGAAAGGAAGACATAAAGTGTGAGTCTTTCTCCAAAGGGTGGATATGTCAAATACTAGAGGGCAGAGGCTTAAGGTGAAAGGGGAAAGTTCAAAGGAGATGTGGAAGACAAGTTTTTTTTTATGCTGAGTGGTAAGTGCCTGGATCATGCTGTCAAGGGAGGTGTTAAACCAGAGAGAATAGTAATGTTTGAGAGATATTTAGACATATTAACAGGCAGTGAAGTTGGGTGGGTGGGGGGGAAGGTATGGAACACGTGCCGGCAGCTGGGATTATTTACATTGCATTGGCATTGTGGGCCTCTGCTGTAGTTATTTATTCCACATTAAGACATTCAGAGAGATTACAAAATGTCGACACCTTTATCAGTTGATCAACTTTTACGTGAAAATCATGAAGTTGCAGATGCTGCTAATCTAAAATGGAGACAGAAACTACAGGAAACACTCAACATCTGTGAAGGGAGAAGCAGTTAATGTTTCAGGGCAAAGGCCATTCATCAAATCTGATACGTTAATCTGGTTCTCCCTTACTTAATTACTGCCTTACCTGCTGAGTGTTTCCATCATTTAGGTTTTTAGCTGTAAGCATCAATCTGGTCCCACCAGGGTGATGCTACAGGCAAGAAGGTGCACCAATGCCTTTTACAGGAGCTTCAGGATTTCTTCACTGTCTCTACCAGATGTTCACATTTGCACCATACAAAGTATCCTGTCAAGAGACATCACTGTGTGGTGGAGGAACTGCTCTAGGCAAGACTAAAAGGAACTGCTGAGCAGCCTAGACTATAACACAAGCCAACCTCCTCTCCATCGACTCCCTTTACCCTTCCTTCTGCCTTGCAAAGCTGCCCATATATAAAAAAAGACCCATCCCACCCCAGTCACAATCTCTTTTAGTGCCCCCCATCCCCGTCAAACAGGTGATAGAAGAGTTTGAAAATACGCACCACCAGATTCAAGGACAACTTCTTCCCTCCTGCTCTCACTCTTGAATTGACCCCTTGTTGCCATCCCACTGCTTGTACTATCACTGACTGTCACTCACATAGAGGCACTTGTGTATTGGCTACTGCTGTAGGAGGGTCTGCCTACCTAGTATAACAGATGGTGCTCAGTGTCCCACTGGCCAGACTAAGGTAGCATTGAGTCTGTTATTAAAAGCCAAGTATTATTCCATTCACTTGTCTGAACTCTTATTGATGGCATATCAATTTTATGAACAGACTCAACTGTGGATACTTTCTTGAAACCTGGAAGACTGGAAACAGATCAAGATGCTCTGAGAACCGGCGAAATTCTTCATAATTGGCTCCAGGGCTTCGAAGTTTACACGCGAGCAAACAATGTGGTTCAGGGCTCTGTGAAGATGGACCATCTAGTGGCTCTCCTAGGAGAGGTTCCCTACTCAGTGATCAGGGAAACTGTCATATATCAGAATGCCCTGGGTCTCCTCAGAACCCACTTTGATATGCCACACAGCACATTGATTGCAAGGCACCAACTTCACAACCAGAAAGCAATGTCCCAATGAAAGTGAGGATGCTTTTGATCTGGCGCTGAAGGGGCTGCCAAGAGCATGTACCTTTGCTGCTTATACAGATGAATTTCGTCGAGATGCTCCAATGTTGGACGCCTTCATAAGTGGACTGGACTCAAAGTACTTTAGACAACGCCTACTGGAGACCCCTGACCTGACTTTTAATGCCGCCTGATTGCAGACAAAGACCCTTCGGGCAGCGCCGCAGAGTGCTAAAGACCTAGGGGATGAGGTGGGACGAAGTGCTGAAGCTACTCCCTCAAAGTCTGCTTCCCGCGATGATGACCCACTGCTGAGTGTAACCAAGCAGCCGCAAAGGAACCGCTTCAGGAAGTGCTACTTCTGTGGGCAGACACTGCATCTGTGCCCACTATGCCCTGCCCGACGAGCTGACTCTGGCAGTTTTGGAAAAAGGGGGCATTTTGGGAGAGCCTGCCAAGCTCAGGAGTTATCGCCCAGCCAGCGCCGAGAGGCTAGAAAAGGAAAGGCAAAGAAAGCAGGCACGAAGGACAAGATAAGATGCTGCGGCAAGACGGCGGTGACGACTACCTGGAGAACCAACGACTCGTTTGACACTTCTTCCTCGACTGGTGACAAGGTATGCAGTATGTCGCAGCCACGTGGTCCTGTCCTGCCGTCTATCACCCTCGATCAAGACAAGCCCCACGGGTTGAAACATTCCATGATGAAGGTGAAGGTAGACAGGAAACCTGTTGACTGTTTACCTGATTCTGGGAGAACTGACAGCTCGATCCACCCTGCGACAGTGATCTCTTTGGGGCTTAAACTGTACCCTTTAAGGTGCAGAATTTTTATGGCATGTTATGGACTCACAAAGGGCTGTAGAGTAACATTAAATGAGCAAGGAACTGAGCACAAAGATTTTAAATTGTATGTACTGTCTGATTTATGCGCTCAGATGTTGTTGGGGTTAGATTTCCAGTGCCAAATGAAGAGTATAGTACCGACATTTAATGGGCCACTACCTTCAATCACGGTACTCCAGAAGACAATCTGTAGGCTATCGACTCTTGAAATTAAACCACCACACCTTTTCGTCAATTTAACCCCAGACTGTAAACCTATAGCCACGAAAAGTAGACGCTATAGTAAAGAGGATAGAGAATTTATTAAGAACAAAATCAACTGACTGCTAAAAGAAAAGATCATTGAACCAAGCTCAAGCCCTTGACGTGCTCAAGTAGTAGTTGTCAAAAAGGGGGAAAAACACCGGATAGTTGTAGACTATAGCCAGACTGTAAACAGATTTACCCAGTTAGATGCATATCCCCTACCTCACATCTCTGACATGGTGAATCAAATTGCACAATATGCAATATATTCCACAATAGATTTAAAGTCAACCTACCACCAAGCACCTATAGGCAAAAAGGAAAGACAGTACATGGTGTATGAAGCAGATGGCAGGCTGCATCAGTTTAGAAGTGTTCCATTTGGAGTTACCAATGGAATGTCTGTTTTCCAGAGAGAAATGGATAGGTTTGTGGACGTGCACAATTTACAGGCTACTTTTCCCTAATTGGACAATGTCACCATACATGGCAAAACCCTGGAGGATCACGATCGTAACTTAAGTGAATTCCTTCAGATGGCCAAAGATCTAAACTTAACCTTTAATGAAGACAAGTGAGTGTATCGCACTAAGCACCTGGCGGTACTGGGTTATGTTGTCAAAAGGAGTGAAATCAGCCCCAACCCTGAAAGAATGAGACCTCTCATGGAACTGCCTTCCCAACCACACAGAAATCTCTCAAACGCTGTCTGGGTTTATTATGCACAGTGGGTGCCTAACAATGCAGACAAGGCACGACCACTTTTTAAAATGACCGTTGTTCCTTTGTCAGAGGAAGCCCACAAAGCTTTTGAGAGCATCAAGTTAGACATTGCCAAAGCTTCAATGTCTGCTATGGATGAGGATTTTCCTCCCAAGTCAAATCTGATGCCTCTGATATGCTCTAGTTGCCACACTAAAGCAAGCTGGTAGACCTATAACCTTTTTCTTATGGACATTACAAGGGCTGGAACTGAAGCATTCCTCCATTGAAAAAGAAGCAGAGTCTATTCGTTACTGGAGATACTATTTAGCAGGAAAAAGATTCGGATTGCTGACAGATCAGAAATCAGTAGCTTTTACATGTTTAACAAGAAATTGAAAAGTAAAATTAAAAATGATAAAATCATGCGCTGGAGGATCGAACTCTCGACATGATTATGATATCCTCTGCCGTCCAGGGAAGCTGAACGATCCTCCTGATGCTCTGTCTTGCATGACCTGCGCAAGCATACAATTCAATCACTTGAAAGAATTTCGTGATGATTTATGTCATTCTGGTGTTATGAGATTGTATCATTATGTGAAGTCTCTCAACTTGTCATACTCACTCGAAGATGTAAGGCAAATGACTAAGGAATGTGTAGTCTGTGCAGAGTGCAAACCCCAGTTCTACAAGCCTTCCAAGGCCAGCCTTATTAAATCCAACAGACCTTTTGAGTGCCTCAGCATTGACTTCAAAAGACCACTACCATCTAACAATAAAAATGTCTACTTCCTTAACGTCATAGACGAATTCTCATGTTTTCCTTTCACTATTCCCTGTGTCAGCTTCAACTGTCATTCACTCCCTTGATAAAATCTTTATTATTTTTGGTGATCCTGACTTTATTCATAGTGATAGAGGATCTGCCTTTATGAGCAATGAGCTCTCCTGACAAAGGGTATCACAACTCTTATTGATGGCATATCACTGCTTTAACTGAAGCTTTTCGTTGTAACTCTCTTCAGAGTTCAGAAGAATGAGGAGGGACCTCATAGAAGAATTTTGAATCTTGAAAGGCTTGGACAGAGTAGACGAGACAAATTTGCTTCACATGGTAGGGGAGTCAAGGACAAGAGGGCACAACTTCAAGTTTGAAGGCCCCTATTTAAAAAAGATGCGGAGGAATTTCTTTAGCCAGAGAGTGGTGAACCTCTGCAATTTGCTGCCATGGGAAGCTGTGAAGGCCTTGTTGTTGGGTACATTTAAGGCAGAGATTGCTAGGTGTCTGAATAATCAGGGTATTCAAGGTTATGGGAAGAAGGCAGGAGAGTTGGAGAATGGATCAGGTCCTGATGGAATGGTGGAATGGACTAGATGGGCCAAATGGCTTCCTTCTGCTCCTATATCCAGATTGAGTGAAAAGTGAAAGATACATTCTATATTTCAGATCAGCCTGTGCTAATGAAAGGTCCGCTTGATACATACACTCTGTTGGTGTATGTACAGTGTGGAATGAGCTGCCAGCTGAAGTGGTGAATGCAGGCTTCAATCTTGACATTCAAGAATCATTTGGATTGGTACATGGATGGGAAGGGCATGGAAGGGCTATGTTCCGGGTGCAGGCCAATGGGACTAAGCAGAATAATAGTTTGACACAGACTAAATGGGTTAATGGGCCTGTTTCTGTGCTGTACTGTTCCATGGTTCCATGGTTTATTCATTAGTCTCCACAGATGCAGTGCAACCTGCTGAATAGTTCCATCATTGTACTGGTGGCTTCAGATTTCATCATCGGCCTAGTCTCAGTATTGTCACAGCTGGTTTACAGGTTGTCTGATAGCAAGCGGCACTTCAAATTGCAAATGCTTTGTAATTATGTCAGCTAAATGCAAATTTCCATTGGATAGAATCCTTCTCTGCCAATGACAGCACATTTCACCCCTCTCTCCACCTCTGGTATCTCCATGGTATTTCTTTCCAGCTCTCATCAAGGCAGATCTGACAGCGCTGAGCAAATATAACTGTAATTAAGCCTAAATGGAGCATCCACTGCCTCCAGCTAGTAATTACATTCTACTTTTTGATACCAGATTTCATGTTTTGAGACGTGACTAGAGGGGTTTGTGAAACACCATCTTCAGATGCACTACAAATGATACCATTGTGTCCTCGAGCGATTCAGATTGTCAGCCTATCGTGATCCGTCTGTTTAATGAGTTCAGTGTAAGTATTCAGCTCAAAGATGATAAATTGCTTAATTCTACGGCAGTGCTTTTGGTTTCTTTTTGCTTCAGGTTCATTCAAATCATTGCTTGAATATTTCAGAAACATATGCTTTATTCAGTGTGATACTTTACATCCTGTAGTAACATAAAGACATAAGAAATAGGCCATCCGGCCCCTCGAGCCTGCTCCGCCATTCAATAAGAGCATAGATGATCTGATGATAGGCACATCTCTGCATACCTGCCTTTTCCCCATATCCCTTAATTCCCCTACTATGTAAGAATCTATCCAACTTTGTCTTGAGTATATTTACTGAAGTTGCCTGCACTGCTTCAATGGGCAGAGAATTCTATAGATACACTGCTCTCTGGGAAAAGCAGTTCCTTCTGATTCCCATCCTAAATCTATTACCGTGAATCTTGAGGCTATGTCTCTAGTTCTAGTCTCACCTACCAGTGGAAACTACTTACCCTCTATCTGTCTACGCCTTTCATAATTTTATACATTTCTATAAGATCTCCTCTCATTCTTCTAAATTCCAGCTAATACAGTCCCAGACAACTCAATCTTTCCTCATAGGCTAACCTCCTCAACTCTGGAATCAACCTGGAGAACCTCTTCTGCATCGTCTCCAAAACCAATACATCCTTTCTCAAGTAAAGAGACCAGAACTGCACATAGTACTCCAGATGTAGCCTCACCAGGTTCCAGTATAACCTCCCTGCTCCTAAATTCAATCCCTCTAGCAATGAAGGCCTGGATACTCTGACTTCTTGCTCTCTGCACGAGGTATGTATGAATTATGCGGACAAATTCAAGGAACTGCTTGTGGACATCATTGCCTGCCTACATGGGTGCAGCAGAGAAGGATGGATGCTGAATTACAGGGACAGACCAGTGAAGGGGCTCTGTGGCTAGGGGACCAGTGCATGCGACAGGTTGCTGGCAACTTGAGATGAGGAACCTGTGGAAGCCATGGGCTGCTGGAGACTGCTGTCGGGATACTCATGCCGGGCTGTAGACTGCTGGGGACTGGTTCAAACTGGCTGGAGGGGTACCAGGTATTGGAACTGGGATGCGAGGAAGGCGCTGAAGGATTGCCACTGATTTGGACTGGACTTTATGTGGCTGCAGGGGCTGCAGAAGTGCTGGAGGTGAATCTACAGACACTTAGTGACTCTTGGGGGACTCTCTTTTGCTTCACTTTCTCTGACAATAAGTCTGACTGCAAAACCATAAGAGGCTCTTAGGCAATTCCTGCCAGTAGCAAATTTGTCTGCCTTGCAGCAGGCAAAAATAAATTTCATGTTATATGATACAGTTTTATTACTATGATATTAAATTGAATCTTGAATCTTAAATTATCTCTTTCACATGATTTAATGTTATTCCTTACCAACAGAGCCACGCTGTCCATTCTGCTTACCTGCCTATCCTTTTGATACACTATGTAATCTGGAATATTCAGCTCCCAATGACATTCATCCTTTAGCCACAATTCCACGATGGCCACAACATCATACCTGCCAATGTGTAGCTCTACTACAAGGTCATCCATTTTATTTCTTATGCTGCAAGCATTTAACTTCAAAACTTTTAGACTTTTATTTGTTGCAATTGTCTGTGTGTCCTTGTTGCATTGCAACACATCCTCATGACTGTAATTTTGCCTGATCTGCCTGTCTTTCCACACAAACTCCCTACCAGCTGTCCCTACTTGTTTGCCAACCACCTCTTCATACGTAGATAAAAGTGGGAGGGTAGAAAAGAAAAAAACCTGAGATGTGAGAGTCTTTCTCTCTTTCCTATCCTTATTTCCTTTGTTCCAGATCCCCACCTCCTTCCCTCCCCTTTTCATTCAGAGAACTGCCCTCTCCCCCTATCAGTTTTCAGCTTCTTTTCTCTTCTACACTCCTACTTGTATCCACCTAACACCTCTCACTAGTTGGCCTGTTCTGCTTCTCCTTCCCCTTTTTTCCTCCTCTCTTCTGCCTACTTTTTCGTTCAGGCACCTATCTGTTTTTTGCTCAATTCTTGTCAAAGGACTCTAGCTTAAAAGGTTGGCTACCGTTTACTTCCTGTACATGCTCCGCAACCTGCTAAGTTTCTCTAGCACTTTTGTGTATTGATCTATAAATGTTAACCCTGTTTCCACAAGCAATGCTTGACTTGCATTTTCTAGTTTTATTCAATCCTTTCACAATGCTTCAGTCAGTTGTGGTTGCTCATGGCAGTGGCCAGGACCTCAAGCTTTAATCAATCAATGACAGTGGAGCATAGTACATGGTAACATATTGTTTTGGAGTTGATAGTTCTTTATTTGACTGACATTCTGCCTCTTTGGTCATTTTCAGTTCCACTGACCTGAGTGGAACTAAATATCAAGAGGGATTACTTTAGGGACTGATGCTATGATATGGGTTTAGAGTTTCCAACTGAAATTTAATCCGTAGTTTAAAAGGTAACCAAGTTCATGTACTTTTGCCAGGTGAACACCATTCAATTTTGCAAGGTTGCAGGCAAATATTCTGGCTGTGAACTTTCCTCTCTGATATGCTTCAATTTCTAGATAATTGTTTGATCCTTTTCATATCTATCCAACCTTGTACCTAGAATCAACCTGGTGAATCTCTTTGACAGTGCCTCCAAAGACTTACATATTCAGACTCCAGGATGTCACCGACTCACCACTGAGATTTGCTAAAAAAAAAGAGGGTTCTTACTAATTTGACCTTGAAGTTTCAGAGAAATTCAATAACTTTAGGAAGGGGAAGCCAAGGAACATGCAATTATCTTCATCAGAGGGAGAGCAGTGTAGAGGGTTAGTACCTTCAAGTTTCTTGAAGTCCACATATTGGAGCACCTATTCTGGAGCCAGCACATTAGGGCAACTGTGAAGCAGGCACACCTTGACTCTCTAAGAAGTCTTAGAAGATTTGGCATGTCATTGAACACTCAAAGTTCTACAGATGAACTGAGGGAAGTATACTGACTGCCTGGTTTGAAAAATCAAGTGTCCGGGAAGGCAGAAAGTTACAAAAGTAGGCTCATCATAAGCACTGACTTCCCACCCACTGAAGACATCAATGTTAGACACTGCCTCAAGAAAGCTGCCAACATCAGAAACACCATCACTCTGGTCACAATCTCCTGTCACTGCAACCTTCAGGCACAAGCAGAGAAGTCCAGCGCCTCTTGGTTCAAGAACATTTTTTCCCCCAACTGCTATCAGGCACTTAAACCTCTCTAATCTATCCTAATCAAAACCACTCTGAGACCACCAAAAGATCTAAACCATTATTTTTAAAATCAGGATCAGAATAAGGTTTATTGTCATAAACGTGTGTCACAAAATTTGTTGTTTTGTGGCAACAGTATTGTGCAAAAATTGCTATAAATTACATTTCCATAAATCTACTATTTAAAAATAAACAGTACAAAAGGAAAGAAAAAAATGAGGTAGTGTTTGTGTTCATTATCTATACAGAAATCTGATGCCGGAGGGGAAGAAACTGTTTTTGTACCATTGAGTGAGGGTCTTCAGTCTCTTGTTCCTTCTCCTTGATGATAGCAGTGAGAAGAGGGCATGGCCTGGGTGCTGATGGTCCTTCATAATGGAAGCTGCTTTCTTGAGACACCGCCTCTTGTAGATCTCTTTATTGGAGTGAAGGCTGATGCCCATGATGGCGTGGGCAGAGTTCACACATTCTGTAGCCTTTTCCTGTCCTGTGCATTTGCACCTTCATACCAGACAGTGATGCAACCAGTCAGTCAGAATCCTCCCCACGGTACACGTAGAAATTTGCAAGAGTCTTTCGTGACATAACATATGTCAAACTCCTCATGAAATGTGCTCTAACTGCAAAAGTTAATGCTAATTTATCCTTTTATATTTAGTATTTCCTTTTTTGTCTCAATGCATGTTGCATTAATTTTAATTTGTACTATTGCATTTGGTGTAAATACCCATGTGGCTACAGTAAGTAAAAATTTTAAACATGGTACTTATGTATATGACAATAAACTCTCAGGCTCATAAAACAAATAAGTTCTCCTGAAAAAGTTAAAAATTAGTTTGGACCTTCAAATCTTAGTTTATTGAGATTTGGTGCTTTCTGAATGTAAGAGTTTCTTGGAAAAGAAACACTGAGGCAAATTTCATTATTTTACTGTTCTAATTTACGTTGCCAACCTGCCAGAAATAAGTTTCTCTGAATTTCTGTCTGCTCTGGGCCATATTTTCACCATATACCTATGAGATCCTTGGCAAGATTTCTTCTTCTCTTACTAGAAGCAGACAGAACCTACATTAATCAATAAAAAATGTGTAAATGCTACAGGGTAATGAAACAAGCCTTTCAAAGATTTCACTCACAAATTTGGTCTCAAAATATCCCTCAAAAACTAAGGTTCCTTCTGCCTGCTAACTTTGCCTTTAATCCTGACAGGAACATAGGAACTCTAACTCTCAGAATTTCATCTCTAATGGTCCTCCACTTATCTCACACATCCTTGCTCAAAAACAACCACTCCCAATCCACACATTCTAGATCCTTTCTCATTTCCTCAGAATTAGCCTTTCTTCAATTTAAAATCTCAACCCAAGTCCATAATTAACTTGAAACTAATGGCATTATGATCACTGGACCCAAAATGTTCCCCTACACATTCTTCTTTCATTTGTCCTGTCTCGTTCCCTAAAAGGAAATCTAATATTGCACTCTCTCTAGTTGATACCGCCATATATTGATTTAGAAAACTTTCCTGAACACATTTGACAAACTCCAGGCCTTTTTTACAGTATGGAAGTCACAGTCAATATGTGGAAAATTTTAATCTCTTACTATCATAACCTTATGTTTTCTGCAGCTGACTGCTATCTCTCAACAGATTTACTCCTCCAATTCTCATTAACTATAGGGTGGTCTTATACAACCCCATGAGTGTGGTCATACATTTCCTGTTCCTCAGTGCCACCTAAATAGTCTCAGTAAACCAGCCCTCTGGTCTGTCCTGCTTGAGCACAGCTACGACATTTTCCCTGATGAGCAATGCCACTCCTCCCCCTTTCATTACCACCAACACCACCACCTCCCCAGGCCCCCCCCACCCCCGCCACCTACCAACTCTATTACGTCTGAAACATCGGAAGCCTGGAACATTGAGGTGCCAGTCCTGCCCCTCCTACAACTAAGTTTCACTAATGGCCACAATGTCATAATTCCATGTGCCAATCCATGCTCTAAGAAGAAATGTAATGTTGAGTCTTTATGAGGGATTGGTCAGACTGCACCGTGAGGAGTTTTAGTGCACCAATTATGTATATTTATTATTATTTCACCTCTGTGCACAGGTTGACATTTGGACCTCACTTGGACTTGTTGCAAAATGATGTCCACATGGGCTCAACCCTGCATTGTGTAGTGGCACAAAGACATACAGCACAGAAGCAAGCCCTTCAGCCCATCATGTCCATGTTTACCATTGTCCCTAACCCATATACCAGCACTAGGTCCATAAAATTCACTGTCCTGATGATTTAAGTGCTTATCCACATATTATTTAAACATAGTGAAAGTCTCTGACTCCACCAACCCCTCAGGCAGCAGGTTCCTGATTCCAAGCACCCTTTGGATGAGAAAGTTCTTCTTCAGATCCCCTCCAAACTTACTTCTCACCCTAGTCTGAAATGATGAGTCAGAATACAGGTTGGAGATCAAGAATCTGGTGCAAAAACAACAATCTTGCTCTCAATGTCACCAAGACCAAGGAGCTGATGGTTGATTTTAGAAAGGATAGGCCAAGTGATCACCCACTTGTCTACACTGATAGGATGAGGTGGAGAGGATGAGAACCTTTAAGTTCCTGGGAGTTCATATTTCAGAAGTCCTCTCCTGGAGCCAGTACATCAAGACAATTGTGAAGAAGGCACTCCAATGGCCCTACTTTCTTCGAAGTCTGGTGAAATTTGGCACGCTGTCGAATATTCAATCAAACATCTACAGATGCTCTGTGGAAAGTATACTGACTGGTTGCATCGCAGCCTGGTATGGAATTTCGAGGGCCGAGGAATACAGAAGGCTACCGAAGCTAACAACATGGCCAGATCCATCACAGGCTCCAACCTTCCATCCATCGAATGAACCTGTGTGAGGTGCTACCTCAGGAAGGCAACCAACATAATCAAAGAGTCCCAACACCCTGGACACAACCACATCTCACTGCTACCTTTGAATAGAAGCCTGAAGACCAGTACCTTTGGGTGCAAAATCAGTTTCTTTCAAACAGCGATCAGGCTCTTGAACCTCCTCTTGTTACACAAATCATGGACTGCTCGACACTGCAAAAGGATTGACTGTACTATTGTGTCACTTTCTTTTGCGCGAGGAGTACTGTGAATATTTATTCTTGATTTATTGTTTTGTATTTACATCCAACTTTGAACTTTGCATTTATTGTCTCTTTTAATTTAATTAAGTATACTGGTGATAATGTTTTTTTTTACAAATTATCTGTTCAGCTGCAATGAGTAAGAATTTGGATGCACATATGCATTGCACAATATATATGACAATTAACTCAATATCATCAGATGGAACAAACTACTGCTGGTGTATGCCAAAGGAGGTGTAAATGAATGGTTGTGGCCTGGCTGTTTCTCAAGCGGGCTGCTGTGTCCTGGATGTTGCAGACCTTCTTGAGTGTTGTTGAAGCTGCATTCACCCAGCTAAGGGGACTACACTCCTGACTTGAGCCTTGTTTTTTTTATACCAAAAATAGACTATTTTCACTATAAATTATTTACAAAAGGAAAACTGTTCAAAGTTCTCTTCCCACCCTTAGTTTCCATTACTGCACATCATTTCTATTTACACCGCTAACACCACTTTGGTATCTTGTTGATACTCCTAAGTCTGTTGTTTGGGAGGTTGCTCTCAGTTTAAGCCCCTCAATCCCTAATAATGGAAGGAATATAGTTTGTGGCCCTTCACGTTGGCTGCATCAAGCCTCAGTGCATCCCTCAGTACATACTCTTGCGGCCTGGAATGTACTGACATCTTTGTGTGTTGAAAAGCCACCAGGTTTCAGGTAGGCCAAAGTGCATCTTTCACTATGTTGATGGTCTTTCAACAGTTCTGGGAGTCTGACTCTGTGTGTGTCCCAGAACCAGCCCATAAATCAGAGTGTTCTCTGTCATGCTGCTGCTGGGGATGAACAGTGACAAGGACCCTTAAATCCTTCCCTACTCATGCTTAATGAATCTGCATTCTGCAAAGAGGTGGGGGTTTGTTTCCTTTCCACCACATTAATGTTGGGGACAGCATGTGTTGGGGTGATGTTCTGCTTGTACAGGAACAATCTGACTGGGAGGGTCCCCCTCATCATCAACTAACTTGAGCCTTGTTAGGTGGACAGGCTTTAGGGAGTTTGGAGGTGAGTTATTCACCACAGGATTCCTAGCCTCTGACCGGCTCTTGTAGTCATGTTATGCATATGGTTACTCCAGTCTAGTTTCTAGTCAATGGATAAGCCCAGGATTTTGATTGGGGGAGATTCAGGAATGGTGATGGCTCTAATGGTCATTGGCAGAATCACAGATGACAATGAGGAAGCATACAAGAATGAGCTAGATCAGTTGGTTGAGTGGTGTCACAACAACAACCTTGAACTCAATATTAGCAAAACTAAGGAATTGGTTGTGGACTTAAGGAGGGGGAATTCAGGAGAACTGAAACCAGTTCTCATCAAGGGGTCAGCAGTGGAAAGGGTTAAGAACTTCAAATTCCTAGGTGTCAAGATCTCTGAAGATCTATCCTGGGGCCTCCATGTAGAGTTTGAGAAGATGTGGTATGGCGTGCCTCAGGGCTGAGTGCTGAGCCCTCTTCTGTTCTCCCTTTTCACCTACGACTGCGTTCCTGTACATGGTTCTAACTCCATAATCAAGTTCACAGACGACATGACGGTGGTTGGCCTGATCAGAGAGGATGATGAGACGGCCTACAGGGACAAGGTCCGGCACCTGGCCGTGTGGTGTGCTCATAACAACCTGGCTTTAACACCCAGAAGGTGTGCTGGGAGCCACATTCATGCCCCCATCTACATAATGGAGCTGTAGTGGAATGTGTATCAAGCTTCACTTTTTCTCTTATTTTGCACTTAATTTATAGCAATTTTTGCACTTATACTGCCGCCAAACAATGCATTTTGTGGCACATGTTCATTCTAATGTCCATGTGTGTTAAGGCAGACACCATGTAGAATTGCAGATGAAAGTCGAACTCTAGACATTACGGCTGGAAAACATGGTTGGAAAGGAACAGGCTGTGACAACTTTCCCCCTGTTCACTAATGCATCCCGTACTCTGTAAAGGCTGAAATAGGTGATGAGATATTTTTGACCACATATTTATTCACACTGTGTGGATTTTAACTCTCATCACACTATCCTGGCATGGCTGCTAAGTTCACACAGAACCTTGATGTTTCAGGACTGAACTCAAAGAAAAAGCCAAAAATAAAAACAGAATATGCTGGGAATCAGGAAATAAAACAGAAAATGGGTATGATGGGGCAGGTTTTTTTCACAGCGAGGATGTTGGGTGTATGGAGCAAGCTGTCAGAGGCAGTGAAAGGCTGGAAAATAATTTAAACAGATTGTTTTCAAGGGATATCAGCCAAATACAGGCAAATGAGACTGACTCAGATGGACAACCTGGTTTGCATAGATGAGTTGGGCCGAAGGGCCTCTTTTTTGTGCTGTATAATTGTAACTCCATGAATTGCTGGAAGCATGCAGTAGATCGCACAGCTTCTGTGGGGAGTGTTCCCACATTTTCCTGTTTCCAACCCCAGATAAGTTGGTATGTTTAGTTAGTCTGGGATGAAAAGATGTGACTTTTTTTACACCTAATTCTGCACATCCACAGGTTTAACAAAGGTGGCATTTGGGAAGGATGGGGTGTGTGGGGCGTGGGGTGGTGTTGTCTGTACACTCTCCTGGAAATTTTGGGGTTTATGACAGTGTTCCCCAGATTTAATCATCAATCAGCTGTTGAAGGGAAGGCGGCCCTTCCGAAACCTCCCAACATTGCCCCTTTCCCCTTCAAGGTGCCTCCCTTTCTTCCCCTCGAGCAACCCCTGCCTTCGACCCATAGTCTCCCCTCACCGGCCATGTCCCACGCCTGTCTGCCAAAGTTCCGCGTTCACGTTTATTGTCAGAGTATGTACATGACATCACATATAATCCTGAGATTCTTTTTCTTGTGAGCCAGGCAGAATTTCTACTTATCAGTGGTGCAAAAAAAAACCATACTCAAGAAAAGATACATATACAAAAGAGAAAAATTTAAACAAGAAGGAAGTGCAAACAAATGTAATATAAAAGCTATATATTCAATAATAAATAATGTGCAAAGTAAGAGGCCTTAAATGAGTCCCTGATTGAGTTTGTTGTTGAGGAGTTTGATGGTGGAGGGGGAGCAGCTGTTCCTGAACCTGGTGGTGCGAGTCTTGTGGCTCCGATACCTCTTTCCTGATAGCTGCAGCGAGAACAGAGCGTGTGCTGAGTGATGTGGATCCTTGATGAATGCTGCTGAGTCTGACGTAGCTTTCCATGTAGATTTTATCGATAATGGGGAGAGTTTTGCCAAGGTTTTTGAGGTCACACCAAACCTCCGTAAAGTCCTGAGAAAGTGGAGGCACTGATGACGAGATTCATTAGTTTGGTCCAGAAAAAGTCCTCCAAAATAGTGACTCCTAGAAATTTAAATTTGCTCCCCCTCTGAACCCTCAATGATCACTGGATCGTACATCTCTGGTTTTCCCCTCCTGAAGTCCACAACCAGCTCCTTGGTTTTGGAGTAATTGAGTGCGAGGTTGTTGTTGGTGCACCATTCAGCCAAGTTTTCAATCTCCCTCCTGTATGCGGACTTATCGCCCCCTTTTATGCAACCACTATCATGGTATCATCAACACATTTGTAGATTTGGTGTTGAACGGAGCCACACAGGTTTAAAGTGAGTCGAGCAGGGGGCTAAGAATGCAGCCCTGTAGTGCTCCGGTACTGATAGAGATTATGGAAAAGATGTACTCTCCAATCCAGGATCCAATTACACCTTGGGGTATTGAGGCCCAGGCCTTAGAGTTACCTGATCAATTTTGATGGTATAATGGGGTCTTTGCCTTCCAAGTTTTCCAGGGCTTTGTGTAGAGTCAGAGAAATGGCCCATATTGCGGTAGAAGAGAAAATGGAATGGATTCATGTCACTGCTCAGATAGCAGCTGATATGCTTCGATGCCAGCCTCTCAAAGTACTTCATCACCATGGAGGTGGGTACCACTGGTCAGCAGTCATTTAGTAGGTGACTAGACTTTTCTTGAGGCCTGTTGAAACAGGTGGGTACCACATCCTGCCAGTTGGTCAGCATGGGTTTTCAGTACACAGCCAGGTACTCCGTCTGGACTGGATGTTTTCCTTGGATTCACTCTCCTGAAGGCAGCCCAGACTTCATCCTTGGATACTGATGGTAGAGGTTCATCAGGGGATATGGCCATCGCTCTGTCTGGCAGCATTATTGAGCCAGGAACAAAAAGGAGCTCCAACTGAAGTCGGAGAGAAACCCCAAAGATCTCCTTCCTAAGTTGGTATCAAAGTGGTAAATCAGACTTGTTCTGCCCGTGTGATTAACATCTGCACACTAATGTGAACAACACAAATGGCCAAACATCAGATAAGGTAGAGTCAGTTGTGGGCTAGTTAGCCAGAGGGTCTTCATACTGAGGCTGGGGTTTGGATGCAGGACGCATACAGTACAGTTTAAGTTGCCAGATTCACAACAGAATGCAACACACAGCTAGATTATGGATTTACTAAGGTACATGTTACAAATCAAACCAGGTAGTCCACTGACATCTCAACAAAGCCCTTGACTAAAGATGTTTCAGTGGCTTCACTCTGTGTACAGTAAAACAAGACAACCTGAATCAAGCAGGGTACTGCCCCTTCACACACAGTCCATTCTCTGTTACTGTCTATTGCTTCAGTACTCTGAAGAGCAATAGCTAGACTTAGTATTAATATGGTACACACACTGCCACGTTGAAAATAAACTGCAGCCCCAAATGGATCACGTTGTCTAATGTTTGGCAATGTTTGTATGGTAAGAGAGCAAAATATGTGTTTGTGTGTATCTAAATGTGTGTGTGTGTGTGTGTGTGTGTGTGTGTGTGTGTGTGTGTGTGTGTGTGTGTGTGTGTGTGTGTGTGTGTGTGTGTGAGAGAGAGATGTGTGTATCTAAATGTGTGTGTGTGTGTATGTGTGTGTGTGTGGGAGATGTCTGTATCTAAATGTATGTGCGCGTGCGTGTGCGTGTGTGCGTATGAGATGTGTGTATCTAAATGTGTGTGTGTGCGTGTGTATGTGTGTGAGATGTGTGTATCTAAATATGTGTGTGTCTATGTGTGTGAGAAGTGGGTATCTAAATGTGTGTGCGTGCGTGTGTGTGTGAGAGAGAGATGTGTGTATCTAAATGTGTGTGTGTGTGTATGTGTGTGTGTGTGAGAAAGAGAGGGAGATGTGTGTATCTAAATGTGTGTGTGTGTGTGTATGTGTGTGTGTGTGAGAAAGAGAGGGAGATGTGTGTATCTAAATGTATGTGTGCGTGCGTGTGCGTGTGTGTGTATGAGATGTGTGTATCTAAATGTGTGTGTGTGCGTGTGTATGTGTGTGAGATGTGTGTATCTAAATATGTGTGTGTATGTGTGTGAGAAGTGGGTATCTAAATGTGTGTGTGTGCGTGTGTATGTGTGTGAGATGTGTATATCTAAATGTGTGTGTGTGTATGTGTGTGAGAAGTGGGTATCTAAATGTGTGTGTGAGATGTGTGTATCTAAATGTGTGTGTGTGTGTGTGTGTGTGTGTGTGTGTGTGTGAGATGAGTGCATCTAAATGTGTGTGTATGTGTGTGAAATGTGTGTATCTAAATGTGTGTGTGTGTGTGTGAGATGTATGCATCTAAATGTGTGTGTATGTGTGTGAAATGTGTGTATCTAAATGTGTGTGTGTGTGCGCGTGTTTATGTGGGTGAGATGTGTGTATCTAAATGTATGTGTGTGTATGTGTGTGAGATGTGTGTATCTAAATGTGTGTATGTGTATCTAAATGTGTGTGTGTGTGTGCGCGTGTTTATGTGTGTGATATGTGTGTATCTAAATGTATGTGTGTGTATGTGTGTGTATGTGTGTGAGATGTGTGTATGTGTATCTAAATGTGTGTGTGTGAGTGTGTTTGTAAGAGAAAGTCAAAAAGAAAGAGAGAGGATATGAGAGAAGACAGAAAAGAGACAGAGAAATAGAAGGGCAAATAGAAAGGGAGAGAAAAAGAAATGGGGAAAGGAAGTAGAAAAAGAGAAAGAAAGAGAGAGGGGTGAAAGAAAGAGGAGAAAGATAGGGGAGAAAGAAAGAAAAAAGAGGCACAGCCTCAGAAGAGTGATTATATGTGATCTATCCAACATGCCATATTTTCCAGAGGAAAACCTGAATTCACTGATCCATGGGTGAGGAGCATCATCTGCTGTCACCACTCCTGCTGCTGCTTGATAAGTGACCGACTGAACCATTCTCCCTGATGACACATTAATGTTGATGAAAACCGCCTGGACTGGGGGGTTTTTCACCAACTGTACCGAGGAAATTCCAGGTGTGGCTGTCAGATATTGCAAAGTATCTTTCTTTCCCACACCTGGATCTCATGAGAACAACACTGGCAAACACTTAGCAAAAAGAAAATCATAAAAAAATTGTAAAGCAATTTGTGGAGAAAATCAACTGAATGTTTGACATAAATCACATAGGAATCATTGATAGTATCAAGTTCACCATGGCAACAAAGATGCAATACTTCGGTTCTTCTTGCAGCTCGAATCTAAAAATTGCTGCGGTTTATCATATGTTTTCCTTGAAGAATTGTTCATAATCTGCAACTAAATTATCTGGTACTCAATTCATCCCTCATTCCTGCTCATCCCAGCTGATCTGTAACTCAACTCTCAAGAAACCTTGCCATCGTTAGTTTTGAAATCATTGATTGACCCTCCACCTGAGTAGATTTTTAGAAAATGTTAAAAACATTGTTTTGAGCAGAGTTAATTTGGCTTAGGGGATAAATTATGTTTGACAGACTTATTCGGCAAGTGTGAGGATGAAATTAGCAGGGTGGGTGTAATGTAGTTCGGTTTTCAAAAGGCAATTTTTCATACAAAAGATTGTTGAATGAGATTACTACTCTTGGAATCAAAGGGAATATCTTAATTTAGATTGTGACAGGGAGTAAGAATAATCAGCTTCTTTATAGACTGTCAGGAAGAATTAGCATCAGGGTTTCAGTGTTGGCTGTTTGCACTCACTATGAGCGAATTCACTGAGTGATATACACCTCAGTTCAGCAAAAATTAAAAGCTGAGTGAGAACGTAAACTGGTGTTAGAGAGGTAAGAAAAACATCAGACAATGTCACCCTGGCTTCCACCCCATGGCAAGTGCCTGTGGCTCAGGAGGAGGAGGGGAGAAGGAAAATGCGGGAGATGCTGATACGGCAGCACTGTTGCTGGTGCGGAGCCACAGAAAGCGGGGAACAAGTACACAGCGCTGCTCTAAATGTCACAAAGATCAAGAAGCTGACTGTTGATATTAGGAAGGAAAGGGTGAGGGACCATGCACCTGTCCATATTGATGGGACGGAGGTGGAGAGAGTCAGAACCTGGGAGTTCCTGGGAGTCCACATGTAAGAGACCTCTCCTGGAGACAGCACATTGAGGCACCCATGAAGGGGGCATACCAAAGCCTCTACATTTGACGAAGTCTGAGGAGATTTGGCATGACATCAAATACTCTAACACATTTCTATAGGTGCACTATGGAAAGTATACTGAGCATCACTGCCTAGTTTGGGGATTAAAGTCCCCAGGAACACAGAAGGCCGCAGAAGGCAACAAACATAGCTAAGTCTGTCACAGGCTCTGACCTCCCATCATTGCAGATATCTATGGGAGGCATGGCAGCCAATATCACAAAGGATCCTCATAACCTTGGATGCAACTTTGTCTGTAATACTCAGAAATGCTGGAGGAACTCAGCAAGCAAATCATACAGCATCATGAAAATGAATCAGCAGTTGATGTTTCGAGCATGAGCCCGTCTTCAGGAAACCACCACCTCTCACTGCTACCTTCGAGCAGCAGGTACAGAAACCTGAAGACCACCACGTCCAGGTTCAAGAACAGTTTCTTTCAAACACTGCTCTACTGGACAACTTCCAACATCTCACTCCAGCAGTCCATTGTATCCACAGGTTTCAAGGCAGTCACCATCCTCCAGGTACCCAAGAAAGCGACAATAACTGGACTAAATGATTTCTGCCCAGTGGCACTGACATCTGCAGTCATGATGTGCTTTGAGTGGCTGGTGGTGGAATGCATCAAAGAGCACCTTCCAGCAACATTGGACCCATTCCACTCAGTCCAATCCACAGATAATGCAATGGCCTTGACCCTCCACTCCATCCTGACCCATCTAGAGAATGATGCCTCATATGCCAGGCTGTTGTACATTGACTTCAACTGAGTGTTCAACATGACAGAAGGAGAAGGCAACGAAATGAACTGACTCAGTATTAAAAAGTAAAAGACAAAAATTTCTTGTTTATTTTTATTAAGTGACGACATTGTTTAACGGGTTTAATGTATCTTATAGATTGAACTTTAAATAAATGGGAAGGGGGGTTGAGGGAGGGAGGGAAGGGAGGGAGGAAAAAGGGGAGAAAATGACACTATATATTCAAGAGAAAAAATGTCTGTATGTATTTTGGTCAGTATGGTTTATAGTGTGAAAAATAAAACATTTAAAAAAAAACTCAGTGTTCAACACGATCATACTTCATGTGCTTGTGGATAAACTGTTCTCGCTGAGACTCAATGGCCCTCTCTGCATCTGGATTTTGGACTTTTTGATGGAAAGACCACAGTCAATCTGAGATGACAGCAAAATCTCAAAGCCCCATCGTGCTGAGCACTGGCGCATTTCAGGAGTATGTGCTCAGCCCTCCACTGACTCATGACTGCACTACCAGATTCAGCTCCAAAAGAATCATCAAATTTGCAGATGACGCAACATTACTTGGCCTCATCAGTAACAATGGTGAGTCGTATTGCAGGGGAGAGGAGGTTGGAAGGCTCGTAAAATAGTGAGAAAACAACAACCTGACTCTCAATGTGGAGAAGACAAAGGAGATGACTGTGGACTTCAAGAGATCGAAGCTCAACCATTCTTCATTATATTTCAATGGTTCTGTCATGGAGAGTGGAGAGCACAGTTCCTTAGCATGCATATAAGGGATGACCTATCCTGGACTCGTAACCCCTCATTAGTCAGGAAGGTACAATAGCAGCTACACTTACTAAGGACCCTGAGGAGGTCAGTGCTACCAACCCACATCTTGATAATCTCTTACAGGAACACAATTGAGAATATCCTGTCTGGCTGCATCATTGTGTGGGATGGTAGCTGCAAAGCATCGAACTGGAGATCCATTCAGAGGATAATCAAAACAACCAAGGTAATCATTAGGGTCTCCCTTTCCTCTAGAGATGACTTTTACTGAAAGCACTATCTAAAGAGGTCAAGGAATTATAGAAGACCCCTTCCATCCAACACACAATATCTTCCAACGCAATACCATCAAAAAGGTACAGGAACATCAAAATCCTGTAAAGGATGAGGTGACGGAGTACTTGAAGGCACAAGGCAGGATAGGACAAAGCCAGCATGGTTTCCTTGAGGGAAAATCTTGCTTGACAAATCTTTTGGAATTCTTTGAGTAAGTGACTAGATAAGGGAGATGCAACAGATGTTGTGCATTTGTATTTTTAGACAAGGTGCTGCACACTTAACAAGAACCCGTGGTCTAACAGGAAACATGGTAGATCAATGGCTGATTGGCAGGAAGCAGAGAGTTGGAAAACAAGGATCATTTTTGTATTGGCTGCCAGTTGCTAGTGGGGTTGCACAGGGGCCAGTGTTGTGTCTGCTTCTTTCTGTTGTATATCAATGATTTGGATTATTGAATGAATAGCTTTGTGGCCAAGTTTTCAGATGATAGGAAAATGGGTAGAGAAGCAGATAGTGTGGAGGAAACAGGGAAGCTGCAAAAGGACATAGACAGATTGGTAAAATGGGCAGAGAAGTGGCAAATGAAATATAATGTCAGAAAGTATATGGTCATGCACTTTGGTAGAAAAATTAAACAGGTGGATTATTTTTTAAATATGAAGAAAATTGAAAATACCCAGATACAAAAGGACTTGGGAGTCCTCGTGCAAGATAGCCTGAAGATAAGTTTGCATCTTGAATCAGTGACGAAGAAGACAAATACAATGCTGGCAATCATTTCAAGAGGAATAGAATATAAGAGCAGTGATGTGATATTTAGGCTTTATAAGGCACTGGTGAGTCCTCACTTGGAGTATTGTGAGTAATTCTGGGCTCCTCATTTAAGAAAGGATGTGCTGATATTGGAGAGGGTTCAAAGTAGATTCGCTAGGATCTGGAAATGAAATGGTTATCATATGAGGTGTATTTGGCAACGTTAGGTCAGTATTCATTGGAATTTAGGATAATGAAGGGGTTATCTTGTTGCAACATTTTGAATGTTGAAAGACATTTATCAGAGAAGATGTTTAAAGGTTGTTTCTCAAGGTGGGAGAGCTTAGGACAAGACGTCCATTAGAACAGAGAAGTAAAGAGATTTCTTCATCCAGTGGTAAATCTGTAGAATTTGTTGCCGTAGGTGGTTTTGGAGGCCAGGTCATTGGGTGTATAAAGACAGAAATTGATAGCCAGGACATCAAAGGTTGCGGGGAGAAATATGGATAGTGGGGAAATGGATCAGCTCATGATTAAGTGGCGGGTTAGAATCGATGGGCTAAATAGCCTATTTCTGTTTCTTTGTTTTATGGTAAAAATAAGGACTGCCAGGCTAAGAATAGTGTCTTTTGACAAGCTGTGAGACTGATAAACAATATTCTGCAACCATGAAATTCATCCCAAATATTTATCTATTATTTATTTTGATTATTTACGAGAACATCATGCACATTATGCACTGTGTATTGTGTGCTTTTGTGCATACATCATGGTGTGGAAGAGACGGTGTTATGTTGGATTGTGTATGTACAATCAGATGATAATAAACTTGAACTTGAACTTCCTCTTGTGACACTAATCACTCTGATGCCACAAAAGGACTGTCTGCACTACTGTACCATTGGATTTTTTTCTTGCACTGTTGTAATTGTGAATGTTTACCAACTTTTGTCTTTATTAGCTCTTTTTAATTTAAGATATTCTAAGGCATACGGTTGTATTTGTAAATTTTTTGAAGTACCTATTCAGCTGCAGCAGAATTTTGAATCAGATGTACATTGTACAATGTAAATGACAATATAATCAATGTCATTAAAATACAGAACAGACTCAACGTCACGTGGGTAAAACACAGAACAAACAACAACAGTGGGATAAAACACAGAGCGGACAACGTCACTGGGTGTGGTGATACCACTGTGATACTCTAATGTCATTTGTTTTGTTCTCTGCACTTTTCTTGGAGCTGTCTGAGGGCAAAGACCATGTCAGTGGTTCCTCTGTTTGCGCGAAAGCCGCACTGTGATTCTGGGAGAATATTCTCGGCGACACTAGGTATTATTCTATTTAGTAGAATCCTAGCGAAGATTTTGCCTGCAATGGAGAGCAACGTGATTCCCCTGTAGTTTGAGCAGTCTGATTTCTCGCCTTTGTTTTTGTACAGGGTGATGATGGTGGCATCACGAAGATCCTGAGGCAGTTTACCTTGGTCCCAACAAAGCTTGAAAAACTCATGCAGTTTGGCATGCAGAGTTTTGCCGCCAGCCTTCCAGACTTCTGGGGGGATTCCATCCATACCTGCTGCTTTGCCACTTTTCAGTTGTTCGATTGCCTTATATGTCTCATCCAGGGTGGGAACCTCATCCAGCTCTAGCCTTAGGGGCTGTTGAGGGAGCTGGAGCAGGGCGGAATCTTGGACTGAGCGGTTGGCACTGAAAAGAGATTGGAAGTGTTCTGACCATCGGTTGAGGATGGAGATCTTGTCGCTGAGGAGGACTTTGCCGTCTGAGCTGCGCAGCGGGCTTTGGACTTGGGGTGAGGGGCCGTACACAGCCTTTAGAGCCTCGTAGAAACCCCTGAAGTCGCCAATGTCCGCGCTGAGCTGTGTTCGTTTGGCGAGGCTAGTCCACCACTCATTTTTGATCTCCCGGAGTTTGCGCTGAAGATGGCTGCATGCGCGACGGAAGGCTTGTTTCTTCTCTGGACAGGACGGCTTTGTAAGGTGAGCCTGGTGGGCAGCTCGCTTCTTTGCCAGCAGCTCCTGGATTTCCTGGCTGTTTTCGTCAAACCAGTCCTTGTTTTTCCTGGAGGAGAAGCCCAGTACCTCTTCAGTGGATTGCAGTATGGTAGTCTTCAACTGATCCCAGAGGGTTTCAGGGGATGGGTCCGTGAGGCGGGTTGCAACGTCGAGCTTTGCTTTGAGGTTTGCCTGGAAGTTTCCTCTCGCTTCGTCTGACTGCAGTTTTCCAACATTGAACCTCTTTCTGGGGGCTTTATTGTTCCTGGGCTTTGGCTTGAAGTGAAGGTTGAGCTTGCAGCGAACCAGCCGGTGGTCAGTGTGGCATTCCGCGCTAGGCATGACCCTGGTGTGGAGCACATCTTGTTTGTCACTTTCTCGCACCAGGATGTAGTCCAGGAGGTGCCAGTGTTTGGATCGGGGATGCATCCAGGTGGTCTTAAGGCTGTCAGAAACCTCACCAAAGCCTTCGACACCGTGAGCAGGAAAGGGCTTTGGCAAATACTAGAGCGCATCGGATGTCCCCCAAAGTTCCTCAACATGATTATCCAACTGCACGAAAACCAACAAGGTCGGGTCAGATACAGCAATGAGCTCTCTGAACCCTTCTCCATTAACAATGGCGTGAAGCAAGGCTGTGTTCTCGCACCAACCCTCTTTTCAATCTTCTTCAGCATGATGCTGAACCAAGCCATGAAAGACCCCAACAATGAAGACGCTGTTTACATCCGGTACCGCACGGATGGCAGTCTCTTCAATCTGAGGTGCCTGCAAGCTCACACCAAGACACAAGAGAAACTTGTCCGTGAACTACTCTTTGCAGACGATGCCGCTTTAGTTGCCCATTCAGAGCCAGCTCTTCAGCGCTTGACGTCCTGCTTTGCGGAAACTGCCAAAATGTTTGGCCTGGAAGTCAGCCTGAAGAAAACTGAGGTCCTCCATCAGCCAGCTCCCCACCATGACTACCAGCCCCCCCACATCTCCATCGGGCACACAAAACTCAAAACGGTCAACCAGTTTACCTATTTCGGCTGCACCATTTCATCAGGTGCAAGGATCGACAATGAGATAGACAACAGACTCGCCAAGGCAAATAGCGCCTTTGGAAGACTACACAAAAGAGTCTGGAAAAACAACCAACTGAAAAACCTCACAAAGATAAGCGTATACAGAGCCGTTGTCATACGCACACTCCTGTTCGGCTCCGAATCATGGGTCCTCTACCGGCACCACCTACGGCTCCTAGAACGCTTCCACCAGCGTTGTCTCCGCTCCATCCTCAACATCCATTGGAGCGCTTACACCCCTAACGTCGAAGTACTCGAGATGGCAGAGGTCGACAGCATCGAGTCCACGCTGCTGAGGATCCAGCTGCGCTGGATGGGTCACGTCTCCAGAATGGAGGACCATCGCCTTCCCAAGATCGTATTATATGGCGAGCTCTCCACTGGCCACCGTGACAGAGGTGCACCAAAGAAAAGGTACAAGGACTGACTAAAGAAATCTCTTGGTGCCTGCCACATTGACCACCGCCAGTGGGCTGATAACGCCTCAAACCGTGCATCTTGGCGCCTCACAGTTTGGCGGGCAGCAACCTCCTTTGAAGAAGACCGCAGAGCCCACCTCACTGACAAAAGGCAAAGGAGGAAAAACCCAACACCCAACCCCAACCAACCAATTTTCCCTTGCAACCGCTGCAATCGTGTCTGCCTGTCCCGCATCGGACTTGTCAGCCACAAACGAGCCTGCAGCTGACGTGGACTTTTTTACCCCCTCCATAAATCTTCGTCCGCGAAGCCAAGCCAAAGAAGAGACTCTAATGTCATTAGTACTGTATCTCTATGTATGGCTGGCCCATCTCCCTGTAACTCCTCCCCCTGGAATTCCCGAATAAAGGAAATTATACCCATGTCCCTCCCTCAGTACAAATCCTGGAATCGAGCCAGCAATAGGAGCATGTGCTCAGTCTGACGGTAATAAAAGCTTGTTGTAAAGCTCCAGTTTTTTGGTGTTATTGATAGGGTTTCAATTTTATTACTATAAAGTTTTTTTTACAGCAATTGACAAGTTGCTGAGGCCGGACAAGCTAGATATTGATCGGAGTCACCCGAAGCCCCAGACTGATTTGAGCTTCTGCACACCTCCAATCAAGTTGGAGGTTCCAACAACAACAAGCTATGCCTGCTCTGATCATGGGTCAGCCACCGCGATCATCAGGGGCTGCACAATGTACGAGGAGGCCATGAACAAGCTCCAAAGCCAGTACAGGCCCAGGATGAACATGGTCTATGCGAGATATCTCCTGGCCACTCACGGAACAACCCAGCGAGGAATACTTTTGGGTCCTGCGTGAACTAGCACCCGAAATGCTACTTCTGCAGCCAACAGAAACATCCCTGGAAGTGCTGCCCAGCCAAGGAAGTGGTGTGCTCAGGATGGGAAGAATTGACACCATGCTAAAGTCTGTAAGTTCAGACCTTCCCCTCTCCCCAGCAGGACCATGGGCGGGCAGTGGGAGCCAGCGCCATATTGGCCAACGTCATCTCCAGCGTCACTTCCACCTCCGAATGACAAAACCGCATGCAAGCAAAGGGGGTGGCCATCTTGGCCAGCATCACTTCTGGCGCCACTTCCACCCCTGAGCAATAGCACAGCTTGTGCGCCATGGAGCCCAGTATCTCACCAAACTGGGTCGTAGGCACCTACATACCAGTCCTAATTGGACAACGACTCTGACAACGACCAGGTATTTGATTAGGACCGCCCCCACCAGCTCGCCGTTTGATGATGGAGGTTGAGGTAAATGGTCATCTTTTATTCGATAGTGGGAGCACAGAGCTTTGTGCATCCTGTCATAATGTGGGATTACTCTCTCACAGTGAGCCTGGTGAATTGCAATATCTCCATGGCCTCTAGGTCCGAGTTGGCAGAAATTTGTGGCTACTGCATGGCGACACTGACCATACACAGCACAATCTATGCAAAGTTTAAATTGTTAGTTATGCCACAGCTCTGCATGCCCGTGATGCTGGGGTTGGACTTCCAGTGCCACCTCAAGAGTATCCCCCCTTCACAGTCCACAATTATCAGTTTTTAAACCACCCACCCTCCAAGTGGCATATCATGATCCACCCACTGCGATCCACCTGCAGGCTGTCTACCTTCCAGATACCCTCCTCCCACTCCTGTTCACCCATCTCACTCCCCGACTGTTATGTGGTCGCTACCAAGAGCAGGTGGTACAGCACTGGGTATAGGGCATTCATTAGGTCGGAGGTGAAATGGCTTCTGGCCGAGGGGGTCATTGAAACAGACACAAGTCCCTGGAGAGCCCAGGTCATGGTGGACAAAAACAGGGAAAAACTCCACCTGGTGATTGACTACAGTCAAACATGAACCATTTTGCACAGCTGGATGCATACCCCCTCCCTCGTATTGCCGACATGGTGAACCAGTTTGTCCAATACCGGATTTTCTCCACCAGATTTTGGCGTGATTGATAGGATATCAGTGGGATAAACACAGAATGGCCTGAATGTCAGTGGAGAACAGTCTCAACATCAGTGGGGTAAAACACAGAAAGACAACGTCATTGGAGTAAAAAACAGAGAGACAACATCAACTGTGGTAAAACACAGAACAAACCAGACTAAAATATGTGGTGCAGTTCAAATATGCACTGATTTGTATGAAAACATGATTTAGTATTAGAGGAATTGATATTTGCCAATAGCAATTAATAACAGTCACTGAAGCTATTTGCAAGATGTTAAAAAATCTGTCTGTGGGAACTCAATCTTCCTATCAGTGTGAATCCTGAATAATTCTTTAATCATGCTGAAGTAAATTTATATCTCCAGTATTAATATATTGCAAGTTGTTTATGGGTGAAATTATAGGAGATCATGATGAGCAGAGATATTGAAGAGTCTTCTTGAGAAATGGTTTAAATTGTGCAAATAAAAGACATATTAACATTGTGTTGGTTACTGGAATTGGATGAAAATATTATTAGCCATTCTCATAAATCTGCGGATTTATTTTTGGTTACAGACTGTTCCAGTTTAATTACTGTTCTAAGCTCTATTTGTTCAGGTGAACAATTTAAAGCAGAATGCTAAGGTTATCAGCATGGTTAACGTTGGGTGGCACGGTTAGCGTAGTGGTTAGCTTAACGCTATTACATCACCAGTGACCGGCACTGTCTCTAAGGAGTTTGTACATTCTCCCTGTGATTATCTGGGTTTCCTCCGGGTGCTCCGGTTTCCTCCCACATTCCAAAGACATACGGGTTAATAGGTTAATGGGTCACATGGGTGTATTTGGGCAACACAGGCTTGTGAGTCGGAAGTCCCTGTCCCTGTACAGTAGCTCTAAGGTTTTAAAAAAATGATCAGTGGAACTCTCAAACCTGAAGCTGACGCATTGAGAAACATCGGTTTGGAGCTGGTTCACAAGGATCAGGCTTCTTGCCTTCACTGGATATATTTGTCTCTTGCATCGTTTGTTGTTGATCACCCACATCTATATTCTCTGTGCTGCACGGTCCTGTTCACACTCCCATCATGTGCATCCAGACCTCTATTTCCTGATTCCCATGCCTCAAACTAACGAGTGTCACCCATGTTTTCCCAGCTCTGCCAAACCTTTCCCTCCACTGCCACTTGCTCCCTGCATATCTTCCATGTTTCCCTGGTAACTCATTATCCCACAACTGGAGGCAAGACCTTCAGTTGAATCAAATTCTAGTTTGGATTCTTTTCCCCCTTAATCCTTCCTGTTCTTCCCACTCCCTCTCCTGACAGCAGTCTGCTTATTTGACAAGATTCCAATGACCTTTCCTTCCATCCCTGAACTCAACATGAACATTTTTATGGGGAAGGGGGATGGGAACCAAAATGTTGGGTCAGACGATGGAGCAGTTAGCGAAATGATAGATGTTATGTGCAGTGTGATGGGAAGGTAGAGAATGCAGTGGGTGGAAATAAACGCAGTATGTTCAATGGGTTAAAATGTGTGTACTTAAATGCAAGATGTATCTGGAAAAGAGCAGATGAACTTAGAGCGTTGGTCAATATGTGGAAGTATGACATTGTGGCAATTACAGAGATTTGTCTATTTGGGGGATAGGAGTGGTGGCTGTGGCTTTACATGTTAGATGGTTGTGAAGCATGGTTCTGAAGATTGCTTCACTAGAGAAAAAGGACCTTAGCAATTTTGAGGACTTAAAGATTGAAACAATTGAACATGTTGACATTAAGAAAGAGGATATGTTAGAGTTTTTGAAAAACTTGAAGTTTGATAAATCACCAGGACCAGATGAAGATTACCCAAGGCTTCTGTGGGAAGTGAGGGAAGAGATTTCTGAATCACTTTCTATGATCTTCACATTGTCACTGGGTATAGAAGTATCAGAGGAATGGAGGATTACTAATGTTGTTCCCCTATCAAGAAAAGGAGTAGAGATAACCCAGGAAATTATAGACCAGTGAATCTTACTTCAGTGGTGCGTAAGCTGTTGGAGAAGATCCTGAGAGACAGAATTTACAAGCATTTAGAGAGGCATATTCTGATTAGGAGTAGTCAACATGGCTTTGTCACGAGCTTGATTTGATAACATTTTTCCATGCAAGGTGTCTTCAGAAAGTAAGGAGCATCGGAATCCAAGTAGGCCTTGCTTTGTGAGTACAGAATTGGCTTGCCCACAGAAAACAGAGGGTGGTTGTAGGTGGTTTGTATTCTGCATGGAGGTCGATGACCAGTGGAGTTACGTGGGGATCTGTTCTGGGATCCCCCTTCTTTTTTTGATTTTTATAAATGACCTGGATGAGGAAGTGGAAGGGTGGGTTAGTAAATATGCGAATTATACAAATGTTAATAGTGTTGTAGATAGTATGAATGGTTGCCAGAGAATACAAAGGCATATTGATAAGATGCAGAGCTGAGCAGAGAGGTGGAAGATATAGTTTAACCCAGAAAAATGTGAATTGGTTAATTTTAGTAGGTCAAATATAAAGGCAGAGTACGGTGTTAATAGGAGGACTCCGAGCAGTGTGGACGAACAGAGAGATGTTGGGGGGTCTTTGTCCATAGGACACACAAAACAAGTTGATAAGATGGGTGTTAGACTTCATTAACCATGGGATCAAGTTCAAGAGCCTTAAGGTAATGTTATAACTATATGAGACTTTAGTTGGAATATTGTGTTTAGTTTTGGTCGCCTCACTACAGGAAGGATATGGATGCTATAGAGAGGGTGCAGAGAAGGTTTATAAGGATATTGCCTGGATTGGAGGGCATAACATGAGGATGGGTTGAGTGAACTTGGTCTTTTCTCCTTGGAGTCATGGAGGATGAGGAGTGATCTGATAGAGGTGTATATGATGATGAGAGACATTAATTGTGTGGATAGCCAGAGGCTTTTTCCCAGGTCTAACATGAGAGGGCATAGTTTTTAGGTGCTCAGTAGTAAGTATGGGTGTGTGTGTGGGGGGGGGGGGGGTTGGGTGGGGGATGTAAGAGATCAGTTCTAATCACAGAAAGTGGTGGGTGCATGGAATGCACTGCCAGCAATGGTGTTGGAGGCAGGTCAAATAGGATTTCTTAAGAGACTATTAGATGAGTACATGGAATTCAGAAAATGGAGGGCTATGCAGTAGGGAAATTCGAGGGAGTTGTTTGAGTAGGTTATTAGGTCAGCAGAGCATGGAGGGCCGAAGGATTTGTGTTATGCCGTAGATTTTTATATTCAATGTTGTATTTTAAATGCCCCCCTCGAGTAGACTGGGACTTTTGTTTTTACATCAAAGTGCAAAAATCTGTCATGTCTGATCTGCTACCCCCTCCATGACTGACATCCTCAGCCCCATCCCTCTCCCGCAGAACTGCCTCCACATTGCCATGTATTCTCTCTCAAAGCATTTAAGTCAGCCCGAGCTATGATTCAAGTTGTTCAGCTCTTGGCAACAAGCATTGGGGTCAGTTTTAGCCTCAGAACTTATGCTGACGCATCGACTACACCAGAACTGACGATGCCAGTCTCATTGACAACTCCCCCCTGCAGAAGTTCATAAAATGTAGGTTCAAAATTAGGCCATTCATCCCATCGAGTCTACTCCGCCACTTCAATTATGGCTAATACATTTTTCCTTTCAAACCCATTCTATTACCTTTTTCCTATATAATCAGAAACTTATTAACCTCTGCTGTAAATCTTTAGCTTCTCATCTTGTTCGTGGACTCTGGTAAATCTGCAACCCTGAAATCCATGCGTACTAGCTCAGTTCAAGTGCATTGCAGAATTCACTTTGGTGACCACCACAACAGGTCACCAATCATGCAAATCAGCAAAATCCACACTGACCATCAACACTGGGGCAACTCAATCCATAAATTCACTGACTACACCGCCATTGTTGGCCAAATTCCTTGAATATAGAATGGAAATCGAGAATCTGGATATGTGGCACCTGAACAACTATCTTGCTCTCAACATTATCAAAGCCAAAAAGCTTATTGTGGACTTTAGGAAGGTTGATCAAGGCATACCAACACTTCAATTCTTGAAGGAGATTTCACTTAATGCCATTAAACAGCTTCAGGTGTATTGTGGAAAGTATATTGGCTGTTTCCATCACAGCATGGTTTAGAAATCCAAGTGCTCAGTATTACAGAGATCTGCCAAAATCATAAAGGACCTCCATCACCCTGGTCACAATTTTTTCTCACTACTACATTTGGGCAGAAGGTACAGTGCGTTTAGGCTCAACAACTATCAGGCACTTGAACCTTCCCATATGGTGATGTGTCTGTGCTGTTGAAACATAGTATTTTTTTGCACTAATTACAACTGTGAATATTTCTCTGTTCCGTTATATTTATTATTTTTGTCATAGATAGTTTATCATCTTTATCAATGATTTAGATGAAAACATACACAATATGCTTAGCAAATTTGTGAATGACACTGAAGTGTCTGGTACTGTTGATAGAGAAGACGGCACCAAAAATTGCAGCAGGATCTTGATCAATTGGGCTGGTGGGCAGAGGAATGGTTGAGGGACTTTAATATAGGGAAATGTGAGGTGTTGTGGGAAGTATAAAGCAGGCAGGACCTACACAGTGAATGGTGGGGATCAAGGGAGTGTAGTCGAGCAAAGGGACTGAGGAGGACAGGTTTATAGCACATTAAAAAAGGAGTTGTGTCATGAGTCATATTGTGAAGGCCATGAGAGGAAAAGATGGGGTGAACGCAGAGAGTCTTTTGCCCAGTGTAGGGCAATCAGTAACCAGAGGACATCGATTTCAAGTGAGGGGCAGAGATTTAACAGGATCCTGAGGGATAACATTTTTACACAGAGGAAGGTGGGTATATAGAATGGACTCCCAGAGGAGGTGGTTGATGCAGGAACTATTGCAACCTTTAAGAAAAATTTGGATGGATACAAGGATAGTGTGGGTTTGGAGGGATATTGGCATTCACGAATAGGTGGCAGTAGTTTGGGTGAGATGTTTTGATCGGCGTGGTAAGTTGTGCTGAAGAGCCTGTTTCTACACCATCTTTCTCAATGACTCTATATAAATGCACCTTCCTTTCTCATACTGCAGGGGACTGAAACTCTGTAAGTGTTTCTCAATTCTGCTGAATATAACAGCCTTGGTTGACCAATTCTCTAGTGCCCCTTGTTCAATCCCTCCCATCCTGCCCTTACCACACTAACTATCCCCCCTCTACACTCTCATTTCTTGAAGGGCTCTGTGCCAAAATGTCAATCATTCCTTTTCTCCCATTGATGCTCCTTGACCCTCTGCATTTCGTCCAGCAGATTGCTTTGTGCTGCTGTTTTATATTGTTCATTTACATGCATTTGAAGTAGGAATCCAGACAATCAGTAAGAGGAGAACCTGCCTACATGCCTTCTCACCACAGAAATCCCGAACAATTCAGATCTGGCCATCCAGGCCACATAAAGTTTTATCTCCAAAGCAGCATTGTCTTGCTCTAAATTCAATGAGAATCACAAATTTCACTCAAATTTTCCTGTGATTTGTTTCCACTGATTCAGCTGGGTCGAACCCAAGGTAGGACATGCATAGTAAATTGTAGGGCACTGAGGAGTGTGGTGGAACAAAGGGATCTGGGAATACAGATACATAATTAAGTGGCATCGCAGGTGGATAGGATTGTAAAGAGAGCTTTTGGCGTATTGGCCTTCAAAAATCAAAGTATTGAATATAGGTGTTGGGATGTTATGGTAAAATTGTACAAGATATTGGTGGGGCCAGATTTGGAATATTGTATGCAGTTTTGGTCACCAAACTACAGGAAAGTTCTCAATAAGATAGAAAGAAGTGCAGGGAAGATTTATTAGGATGTTGCTAGGACTTCAAGAACTGAGTTACAGGGAAAGGTTAAACAGGTTAGGACTTTATTCCTTGGAACATAGAAAAATGAGGGGAGATTTGATGGAGGTATATAAAATTATGAAGGGTATAGACAGAGTAAATGCAAGTAGGCTTTTTTCCCACTGAGGTTAGTTGAGACACAAACCAGTGGAAATGGTTTAAGGGTGAAAGACGAAAGGTTGAGGGGAACATTGGGGGAACTCCTTCACACAGAGAGTAGTAGGAGTGTGGATTGCTCTGCCAGCTGAAGTGGTGAATGTGGGTTCAATTTTAACCTTTATGAAAAATTTGGACAGTTACATGGATGGGATGGGCGAGGGGGGGGCGGTGTATGGAGGGCTATGGACTGGGTGCAGGTGAGTGGGACTAGGCAGAATAATAGTTTGACAAGACTAGAAGAGCCGAAGGACCTGTTTTCTGTGCAATAATGTTCTGTGGTTCTAAGGGTTGGAGAGGAAGCAGGAATATTTCCAGATATGACAAACAACAATGAGCAAGAGTGGAAAGTGAGTGCTGATTTCCAAGGAGTTAAAGCAAATGAAATGCAGCACTTCAGCAATGAGATTCCTTGGTAATTCTGGTCATTGAATATCCAAGTGCAGGAGTCGGATTATTTTTCTCGTCTTGGCCCACTGACAGCATTTGAGGGCACCTTTGTAATCTGAGATGCAACGAGCCAGCTCATCCCCTCTCAACTTCATCTCTTCCCATGGGCTTACTCTCCTGCGCTCTGCTCCGTCTTATGAACTGCATTAACCCTGGCCCAGTTCTGACATCTGCAAACAGACCACGTAGGACGTCCTGAAGTGGCTCTGGGCTGCCACAAACATTTTGTTTTGATTAAATTGCAATTCATCCAGTCTCTACTCGGAACGTGGTGATGGCTGCACATACCTTAATATTCAGAGCTGCTGGTAACAGCAGCAAACACTTAACGTGTCTGTGTGAATAATGATTATAGCGGGGCCCCTATAAAATAAATGGTACTCCAATCATTAAGCTAAGATTTGTTGCTCTTTTCCCATAGGTAAAACCCACTGTGGTCCTGACACAATGCTGAACTGTTAAAGGTACCAATCTGTGTTAGCGATGAAGGCACCAATGCCCCTGGTCTAAGGACAGGGTGAAGCTGTTAGTCAGGTTTTCTCCTACTATTTATTGTCCAATACAAGCTGCTAGTAAATGCAGATATAGGAACCTTCCTCAGAGTGCTTGGACAGGGGTCACTGGTTCTCTTGGGGCTGCATATTTACACCATTGCTTGGAGTAAACGAGCAATGTTTGATCTACCTGACACGGGCTCTGATGTGAGATTCTACCGTGCCTGGTTTACCATCGTGAGGAAGGAGAATTTATCAGAGGAACTCAGAAAAGAAAGCAGATGGGAATAAGGTGCAAGGAAATAACACATTGGAGGGGTTTCTAAAGCTATCATAAATCAAAAGAGTGACACCAAGCACTTAAAGTGCTGCTCAGCATCTACAGATCGTGTTACAGCTTGGAACCCACTCCAACCCATCTGTTCTTTCCATGAGATTTTCAACACATGGGTCTCCTTTCTTCCCTTATGTCTGGTTCCTCACAGGCTGAAAACTCTCAGTATCATTCTAAGCTGATGCCTTTAGCAATGACTGCCTTTGTGCACAGTGCTTGCTTTCACTTTGAACAGTGACACTGGATGGAATGTGTGCTACGGATCAGCAGGTTTTGGCAGTGGTGTCCATACAATAGTAAAGGTCGGCTTCCCGGAAAGCTCTCCTCTTAAGGAGGTTGAGCAAGCTTGTATTTGGCTATTCCTGAATGTGGTAGCCAAAATTTCTGATCCACCTGACAACAGTAATAGGGGTTGGCTATTTTTCAAAGTTGATATATTCGATATTGCAACATTTGTGTCTACACTTGTGCAAAAGAACTTTATTGGCCATAAGGAAGCTGGATATAGCCAGTGACAATAAAAAAAAACAGAATGTAATTGCAAACTTGAATATACTCCAAGATCAAATTGCTTTCACAAAACCACTGGAATTATCCAATGAGCTACGTTACAAAATTCTCCTTGAAATATGTGCTTTTTCTTTATAGAGCCTTGTGTGATGTCTGAGTCACAGGAACTAGCCTCATGATCAGAGCATATGTCATGCTGCTGTGGAACTGGGTTGCAAAGAAGCTGCCATTCTATTACCAAGTTATTCTTGCATGAAACACCTCAGGTCCCAGTGAACCCTGATCTATCACATGTGCATCATAGGTCAGATTTCACAACAGTGGAAAAGTAGACAAGTTCGTACACATATAGGTGTTTGAAAGTGGCAATTCAGGGCTTCTTCTAGACCAGAGAGATCACCTCTCCTAACCACCCAAGCACTGCATGTCCAGGCTCTCAGCCCAGCTGTGACCTGCAATGAATACTTTGAACTTTTCCATTTCAAGAACAATAGAATATAAGAGCAGGGATGTGATGTTGAGACTTTGTAAGGCGCAGGTGAAATTTCTCGGAGTATTGTGAGCACTTCTGGACCTCATTTAAGAGAGGATATGCTGACATTGGAGAGGGTTCAAACAATGTTCATTTGGATGATTCCGGGAATGAAAGGGTTATCATATGAGGAGCGTTTGACAGCTCCTGGACTGTATTCATTAGAATTTAGGAGAATGAGGGGGGATCATGGAAACATTTCGAATGTTGAAAGGCATTTGCAGAGTAGATGTAGAAAGGTTGTTTCCCATAGTGGGAGTGTCTAGTACAAGAGGGCACAACTTAAGGATAGAAGGGTGTTTGCTTAGAACAGAGATGTGTAGGAATTTCTTCAGCAGAGGGTGATAAATCTGTGGAATTTGTTGCCACAGGCATTTGTGGAGGCCTGGTCATTGGGTCCATTTAAGGCAGAGATTGATTGGTTCTTGATTAGCCAGGGCATCAAAGGTTATGGGGAGAAATCCAGGTAGTGGGGCTGAATGGGCAAAATGGATCAATTCATGATTAAGTGGTGGGGCAGACTCAATGGGCTAAATAGCTTAATTTTGCTCCGGCAGTGCCCTCCATAATGTTTGAGACAGATAGTTTTTTTTTCCTTTATTTTCCCATGAACTCCACAGTTTTAAATTTGTAATCAAATAATTCATTCCAGATTTTATTCAAAGTTTGACCACGTAGAAATTACAGCACTATTTATATATAGTTCCCCCATTTCAGGGAACCATAATGTTTGAGACATTTGGCTTCACAAGGGATTGTGATTACTCGGGTATGTTTAATTGATTCATTGGTGCAGGTATAAGAGAGCTCGGCTTGCATTTAAGCTTTTGATCATCTTTGGAGTCTGTAGTTGCCATTTTTCAATATGAGGACAAGAGTTTTGCCAGTGAAAGTCAAAGAAGTCATCATGAGGCTGAAAAACAAGAATAAGACAAGAAGAGACATTGCCCAAACCTTAGGATGACCAAATCAACAGTTTGGAACGTCATTAAGAAGAATGTTCTGGTAAGCTCAGTAATCGCAAAGGGATTGGTATTTCAAGGAAGATCTCAACCTCTGATGAAAGAAGAATGCTCATCATAATGAAGAAAAAAATTCCCAAATGCCTGTCTGGTAGATCGGAAAAACTCTTCAGGAGGTAGGTGTGGATGTGTCAATGACTACCGTCAGCAGAAGACTTCATGAACAGGAACACAGAGGCTATACTGCAAGGTACAAACCACTAGTTAGCCTCAGACATAGGAGGGTCACATTACAGTTTGTCAAAAAGTATTTAAAAGAGCCTTCAGAATTCTGGAAAGAGATCTTGTGGAAAGATGAGACCAAGATTAACCTGTATCAGAGTGATGGCAAGAGCAAAGCAAAGTGTGGAGGCATAAAGGAACTGCCCAAGATCCAAAGCATACTCCCTCAACTTTGAAACATGGTATTGTTTGCAGTGGTTCTCAAACTTTTCCTTTCACTCACATACCACTTGAAGTAATCCCTATGCCATCGGTGCTCTGTGATTAGTAAGGGATTGCTTAAGGTGGTACGTAGGTGGAAAGAATAATTTTGAAACCCACTGTTTTAATCGTCCCTAATTGACTCGTTATGTGCACGGTTTCATAACTCCAAAGGAAATGGGCCAATGACAATTTTTCTCAAGCAAAATATTTCAGTAACAATTGGGTCTAGAGCAGTGATCCTCAACCTTCCCTTCCCACTCACATAGCACCTTAAGCAATCCGTTACTAATCACAGAGCACTGATGGCATAGGGATTACATAAAGTGGATGGGAGCGGAAAGAAAAAGGTTGAGAACCATTGTGTTATGGCCTGGGCATGTGTGGCTGCCACAGGTACTGGTGCACTTATATTAATTGATGATGTAACTGCTGATGACGGGAGCAAAATGAATTCTGAGATGTATAGAAACATCTTATCTGCACAGGTTCGAGTGAGTGCCTTTAAACTCATTGGACAGCACTTCATCTGACGGCAAGACTATGATCCCAAACATACTGCGAAAGCAACAAAGGAGTTTTTCAAAGCTAAAAACTGGAACATTCTTGAATGGTCAAATCAGTCACCCGATCTAAATCCAACTGAGGATGCCTTCCGTATACTGAAACAAGCAGGAGCTGAAAATAGCTGCAGTAGAGGCCTGGCAGAGCATCACCAGAGAACATACTCAGCATCTGGTGATGTCTATGAATTGCAGACTTCAAGCAGGTATTGCATGCAAGGGATCTGCAACAAAGAATTAAACATGACTACTTTAATATACATACCATTGCTATGTCCCAAACATTGTGGTGCG
Organism: Narcine bancroftii; assembly: GCF_036971445.1. NCBI lineage: Eukaryota > Metazoa > Chordata > Chondrichthyes > Torpediniformes > Narcinidae > Narcine > Narcine bancroftii. The sequence goes on from NC_091472.1 coordinate 231,666,679, forward strand.
CTAAAATGAAGGGACTATGTATAAAAAGTGCTGTAATTTCTACATGGTCAAACCAAAATGTACACAAATACCATTGAATAAAACCTAGAATGTGCACTTTAATCGCATGTGAATTGTTTGATTATAAATTTGAAAATGTGGAGCACAGGAAAAAGAAAAGAAAAAAAAGTGTCTTTGCCTCAAACATTATGGAGGGCACTGTATATCTTATGGTCTCATGGTCTAACTTGTTGACTTGATAACGGACATTCAACCCAAATGGTCCAAACTAGTGGAGGCACTGGTATCGAGAGCAAAATAAAACAGCTACTGTAGGATCTCAAGTAAAACGCAGAAGTCTAGAGACACCGTGACTGAGGTAAAAACACAATGCTGGAGAACTCAGCAGGTCAAACAGATAAAGACACATAACCAATATTTCAGGCTGGATCCCTTCATCAAGGTATGAGCAAAATGTAGGAAGGTGCCCAAACAATAGATGTCATCTGGATTGACACTTGTGGTCACTATTCCTAAATGCTCCTTATATTGTGTTCAAGCCACCTCCCAGCCATCTTATTAGTGGAATCTACAAATGGCATGACCCTACTTACTGCCCAGGTTCTAACTTTCATCAGGAACAATCATTGGTTCCAATGTCCTGTTGTGGAGTGGACAAGGAAAGTTGCTGGATTATTAATTTTATATTATACTGTATCTCCATTGCATATCCCATATTATGATAGCACATGATACATTCAACTCTCGGACAACAGCAAGTGGGGGGGTGGTGTGTTTCTGAGAGGTGGAAAGAACTGATGAAGGAAGAGGGAATGTGGATGATGTAACAGTTGACCTCACAACACTTAAATTAAAGAGAAGAAAAATCAAACAGGATTCCTGCACAGGTTGACAAAGTAGTGAGGAAGGCATTTATGGGAGGCTTACCTTAGAATGTTCAAGTTGTGATGTCATATTGTAAATGCATAAAACATTGGTTCGGCCTCACCTGGAGTATCATGTGTTGTTCTTGTTATCACACTACAGGAAAAATGTGGTTGTGTTGGGGAGTGTACAAAGGAGGTTCACCCGGGAAGGTGTGTTATGGGGTTTGTTTTCCTTGGAGTGGCAGAGACAGGGGGGGGGAGGAGATGATCTGATAGGGGTGCACAACATTAAGAGGGGGATAGACGAGGTAGAGTTGTAAAATTGTTCTTCCCGTGGTGATGGTTTCTCAAACAAGAAGGCATCAGTTTATGGTAGATCTGGAGCACACTGCCTAAGGGGGTGGGGAAGGCAGAGACTCACACAACATTTCAGAGTATCTGGACAAACAGGTGAATCACTAAGGGAGAGAAGAACTCTGGACCAAATAAGGGTAAATGATGTTAGTATAGATAATCCAATGGATAGCATCAATATAGAGGGCTGAAGGGCTTGTTTCTATGCTGCATGACTCTCTGTTTTCTAGTCCATTGTCCAGTAACTCCTTGACATACATGTCAGAAAAAGCAATGTTAGAATTGGATGTTACCCTCCCGTCCCTATTCAAGAGGTCCATGGAAATTGGCCAGTGCCTCGAATGGAGACTTGGATGAAGCATTGGTAGGGTGCTAGCAAACTGTAGAACTAACCACCTTAGGGGAAGAGATTGGAGAACTAGTGGAACGTATTGAACTAAATCACACATTTCTCAATAAGCTCCCATGTTACACAGTAGCTTTCTTTCAGGATAATGTGACACTGTGAAACCAATGGATAAGCATCTACCTGGGGACAAATGCAGTGAGTAAAAGGACCTCCTTGAGCTTCTGTTTAATCATGAAAGAAAACAAATAGTGCACTGCTAGTGAAGCTGGTATCTCACACTCCAGCAACCGAGCTCGATCATGACCTTGGACGCTGTGTGTATGCAGTTTGTGCATTCTCACAGGGTGCTCTGGTCTCCTCCCTTATCCCAAAGATGTGCAGGGTGGCAAGTTATTGGCTGCTGTAAATTGCCTCTATTGTGTGAGAGAGTTGGAGATGTGGTGAGAACAAAATGAAATGTGTAGGATTAGGGTCAGATGGTCAGAATGGACTTGGTGGGCTGAAGGGCCTGTTTCTATCCACATCCTATCAATATTCAATGTGTCGTAAAGCTTTAAGAAATCTGATCCATAAATAAATGGAGGTTTTTCAGTGATAGGCATGCAGTTTAGGCTAATTGTGAATGATTTTAATTCATTCGTAGCAGTTGACTGAACTATAAATGTTTCATTTATGACAAAACATTAATAAGGGGGGTAAATTTATACAGCTGTAAAATGTGTCTCCTGGGTAGATAGTACGACTAAGAACATTATTCTTTATAAATACTACCAGCAGCTCTCTTTGATGTTTTGAAAGAAAAACTTACTGAAGGGAGACAAAAGATAACTGTGCCTTACACAGTGAGTGTGTAAGGATTGAAGCAATACTCGACGTTTACCCTGTAAGGCTGCAGTGCTCAAATCACATCACACTAATGCAAATGACACATCCCGTCAGGTCTTCATCCTGGATGGATCAGATATGCACCAACATCAATTATTCACGTGCAAAAATCATAGGATAAGGGCATGGCCTCACTGATTGCACTTTACTTACCAGACTCCAGCTATAAATCTCATTCAATACAAATTATACTGCCACAGCTGTTCTTACCCCGCAGTTATTTCCATTGAGTAAGTGCTTACAGCCTCTCATAGTTGTGTTAGATTAATCCAAAAGATTTAAAACACGTGATTGCATTAGGTATTTCTCCAGTGTTTTGCATTGAAATTCAAGAAATTAAATCGATCTGCAATGATAAAGCCAGAGTCAGCCATTAAATGACTGTGAAGTTGCTGGATTGTTATAAAATTTATCGCCATCCAAACTGACCTGCCGTTTTTACCTGGTCTGTCCTGGCAGCTCTAAGATCGGTGGGGGGGGGGGGGGGGGTGTCAGGATTGCTAATAACTCCATAACTAATGGGCTAGTCAGTTGCACCAGTGAACAAATCAAAAAGGCAATGTTAAAATGGCAGTGGAGAACTCTGAAGATTTGGAATGAGTGATCTGGAACAAAGAGGAATAGACACCAAAGTTCAAATTGGGATGACCAGAATTAATCCTTATTCAGCACTTCATTTTCAATAGCAGAAACTTTAAAAAAATGTCTTCAGTCCTTTTTTCATCCAAGATCTGTTCAAATGTGAGATTTTTCAAATGGAAGAAGAAAGATTACGGTCAGGGCATCCTGCTGGAAAACCTCATTTTAGCCCTTCAAATTACCCTCAAGTTTAGAACTTTCTCCTTAGATTGGAAAATTGTGCAAGCCACTCTGCTCTTTAAGAAAAGTGGAATCCAGGCAACTGTTGACCAATTAGTCTTGCATCTACTGACAGGGTATTATGAGTCTATAATTAAAGATAGTTTGATCAAACACCTTGAATGTAATCCATTCATCTTGTATTGATGTGCGAAGGTCAGCCTTATACCTGACAAACCTAACTGAATGTTAGGTTTGTTAGAA